>NW_015505434.1:1206242-1209537 GCF_001515645.1 Sinocyclocheilus grahami
ATGTGTGTGTGTGTGTGTGTGTGTACTTAACCATATTTTGGGGACAAATTTGTACCCAAAATTGAGCAAAACCTGACAAAATCGGCAAAAAACTCAATTTGTGGATGTCCTCATTTGTAAAACTGTTATACAAATAAAGTAAACAAAGTTTTTTTTTACTTTTGTAATTGTAAAAATGCAGAAAGTTTTCTGTGAGGGGTAGGGTTAGGGGTGGGTTTAGGTTAAAAAGTGTATAACTATCTGTATATAAAAACAATAGAAGTCTATGTAATGTCCCCATTTAGATAGCTACGTAAACGTGTGTGTGTGTGTGTAAAATATTATATCAGTCTGGCGAGTAAACAAAAAAATGTACTTGCCAATGGCGATTATATTGCCAAGGTGTGCGTAGAGGGTTGCATCCTCTGACTCCCAACAGTCAGTTTTGGGGGGTTTTCCCCTTTAAGAGTTCAGTGTAACTGCCTACTGTTATGATTGGCTAACGTGTTTTAACACGGGGCCTGAGCATGACGGACTCTGAAAACAATATGCAAGCAAACTAAGTAAAAACACTATGATTATTCATTATGAATTAAACTGCAATTAACATTTTAGTAGTTTTTACATGAAATACATCACTTACAGTTTGCGGAGTCGTTGTTGTGTCCAGAATAGTCGGCACGGCTTGATCTTTGAGCAAAAGTGTTCTGGCAAAGCCAGCATCATACTGCGATTTGTTCTCAAAACAAAATGTAGTGAAATGTAGTGAACATACGCATAAATTAACACTGACGTGACTGGGACGTTCGCAAAAAATAAACTGAATCCATTTTTCCCTGATGTCTGGATCCTTCGGCAGCGTATTCAAACATGTTGTTTTTCCACTGCCAGGAACGGCACATCTGCGTGGCATTGCAATCTTATTGTAAACAGCTACTTCTTCAGACCCACTCGCTGCACGTCGACTGAACACCTGTGGGTGTGACAACAATGCGATGATGCAAAATTAGGCGTAGTTGTCTTGCACTGGAGGCGGTCATATTTTATATGAAAGTGCTCAATAAATAAATAAAAGAAAGAAAGAAAAGAAGATATGCAAACGACTGCTGCTAGGTGACGTCACCTTGCCCCATAGGATCCACAATGAGCCGTATTTAGAACTTGATTAAATGCTTTGTTTATAATGAGATAGGATATGACACAATCATAGGGTTTGGATGTGCCTTGTTTCTTTCCTACTGCCGTTGTGAAGGCAGCATTTTTCAGCTCTTGGACACAGCCATAGTCTGAAGTAGTGTTGTCAAAAGTACCAGTACTTCAGTCAGTCAGTACTTAAATTTTAAAACCATAACCATACCGGCCTTTCTGCAGTCCCGGTAGTACCGAGTACGGGGTCGATGCAGTGCCTGCTGATAGGCAGCTGCTTTCAAATGCTCCTGTATTTGAGCACTCTGTGAAGAGCGTCAAAGGTTTCTATTTACAATGTGGTTTTGCAGCGTCTTTTTTGTAGCCAATCAGAGACATGTTTGTTGAGCGTGTGAATGCAGAGGCCAATCTGAAGCTTGTAAATCAGAATCTGCTCAGTATGTCACAGTTTGTTCAGCGTGAGCTCTACTCACTTGCACATTGTTTCGCTATAACCAACAAAAGTATAAACAAGATGTAAATAAGGGATTCATTGTGCAGTATGGACAGATTTTTTTTATTACAACTGGAGTTTTCTTTCAGTCAGTGAGTTTGTGCTGCAGCTAAACTGAAGTGATATCAATTTAATTGATTATAATTGGAGCGCTGTTTGCTTAGTTTCTGTAAACTATAATTTGAATAAAAGTTTTATTTTTCAGTTTTGGGAGGAGGACTGTATTAAAGTACAGGACTGAATCTGAAATTGCAGTGTATCACTACGATAACCAACCAAACGAACAGGACAAAAAAATCTGATGTGTCAAAATAGATCTGTGCCTCAAGTCTTGCAGTGTAAGTGCAATAGACCTGCCACTTGTTCTGTTACCTGTAATGTGTTTCTTTGTTATTTTATTACTTTCATTTGAACTTTTAATGCAATGTTTACATAATTGAACAATATTTGAAGGCTACATACAGTACAATTGTTTTAATGTATTATGTACTAATTATTAAGAGCATTAATAATTTAAACTAATTTTATTTAATATTTATTTTTTCAAATAGGTAAATAAAATATAAATGTAATATTTATATTTAATTTATAGTAAATAAAATATAACATTTAAATAATTAGAATAGGCTAGTTATGGTACAGAGCACATAGGAATTTTACTATGTAGTCAGGTACCGACTACTGGAATTTTGGGACTGTGACAACACTAGTCTGAAGCTAAAAAATGTAAGTCTACACATCATACACTACACAATTTTCTGTGTATATCTACAGTCTGTATCTGACTTTCAACAACAACTGTTGACTTGTGCAGACTGCAAATCAGGCCAAAAATCTGGCAAAATTTGTGTAGTGTATTCCAGCCTTTAGTCTCAGTGCTGGAATCTCTTAAACAGATCCTAAAGTATAAATGTCTGATTGACTTGTTAATCTCTTTACAGGTGCACTTGACAATCTGACCTAGATCTGGAACAACACAACTTTCAGCAATTACCCCTGTTGATGTGTCACTGTGGTTGAGTTTTTGATTCTCTTGGAGGTAGAGCAGAGATTCCTTGTTTCTGTGTGGCTGAATCCTGCGGAGTAACTGTGACAGCGTTGGCTGGGGCGCACGTGGCGCCACTATGAACGTCACCTCTCTCTTCTCCTTTACCAGCCCGGCAGTCAAGCGACTGCTGGGCTGGAAGCAAGGCGATGAAGAAGAGAAGTGGGCAGAGAAGGCGGTGGATGCTCTGGTCAAGAAGCTGAAGAAGAAGAAGGGTGCTATGGAGGAGCTGGAGAGGGCACTCAGCTGCCCCGGTCAGCCAAGCAACTGTGTCACTATCCCCCGCTCGCTGGACGGAAGGCTCCAGGTGTCACACCGGAAAGGGCTGCCTCACGTCATCTACTGCCGTGTATGGCGTTGGCCCGACCTGCAATCACACCATGAGCTCAAGGCCCTGGAGTGTTGCGAATTCCCTTTTGGATCTAAGCCGCCTAAATAAGTGGTTCTCTGTAGTGGAGAAAGAACACTCTTCTTGGCGTTTAGTCTTAACCCCAGCTCTCTCATATGGGCGAGGACCACATCTCAACGCCGAGCCGCCATCTGCTCCAATTGAGCTAGTATTAACCAATTGTCGATGTAATTGAGTATGCAGAGGAGCCAGAGCAGCATCCACACACTTCGTGAAAGTGCGG
>NW_015505434.1:1209547-1211083 GCF_001515645.1 Sinocyclocheilus grahami
CCAGGTGTCACACCGGAAAGGGCTGCCTCACGTCATCTACTGCCGCGTATGGCGTTGGCCTGACCTACAGTCACACCATGAGCTCAATGCCCTGGAGTGCTGTGAGTTCCCCTTTGGATCTAAGCAGAAAGATGTGTGCATCAATCCCTACCACTACAAGAGGGTGGACAGTCCAGGTGAGTGACTAAATATATCTGAGCCAGTTCATGAACTCTTATGTAATAGAGGAATACAATTCCTTTGTGAAACTGAAATATAACAAAACTAAACTGAAATTTTAAAACAAACCCCCAAATCAAACAAGTAAGTTCCACAAATAAAATAAATCTCTTAATATGAACAAACGTCTCTAGGTTACGTATGTAACCATGGTTCCCAGAGGGAACGAGACGCTGCGTCGAAGTCGCTTTGGGAACGCCCCTGCGTAACCGCGTTCTGAAGCACATGTCAAATCAGTCCAATGGAGTAGCGAGATGTCACGAGCGGGGTGACATAAGCACCAGAAAGTATAAAAGCGCATCCGGCAGAGCGCAAACCAGCTTCAATGAAGTAGCGCCTGGAGGGATGCAGGGAGTATGGCAAAGAGACGCAGCATCTCGTTCCCTCGGGGAACCATGGTTACATACGTAACCTAGAGACGTTCCCCTTCAGGAACTCGAGCTGCGTCGAAGTCGCTTTGGGAACGAGAATACCCACTGCGCCATACTACCAAGTCCCTGCCTGTGTGTATCTTGCGAGCACATCACAAAGAGAGAACTTGGGAACCTGGGGTACATGCCAGGTCTAGGTTGTAAAAACGGACAAAAGTGTGCAGAGAGGACCAGCCCGCCGCAGTAAAAATGTCCTGCAAGGCCACACCCAAGTTGAAAGCATTGGAGGCCGCCATACTCCTGGTCGCAAATTCCAGGCACGAAACAGAAAGTGCCTGAAGATCCCCGATCCTTTTTGGTGAGGAAATAGCGAGGAGAAAGATGGTCTTGAGCGTGAGCAACTTAACCGCAACTTCTTCTATGGGTTCAAAGGGGGCATTGCATAAGCCCTCCAGAACCACAGCCAGGTCCCATGGGGGCACCTTAGTGCACTGTACCAGCCTCAGGGTGCCACGGAGGAAAAGAGTGATAAGTGGGTGTCTTCCCAATGATTGGCCACCCAGAAGGGCGTGGTAAGCAGCTAAGGCCGCCACGTATACCTTCAGAGTGGAGGGAGATAACCCTGCGGAGAATCGCTCCTGCAGAAACTCCAGAACTGTACCAATTGGGCAGTTGACTGGGTCCTGCAGTCGCTGTCCGCACCATGAAGTGAAAAGTTTCCACTTCAAGGCGTACTGTTTCCTAGTGTCGGGAGCTCTAGACTGGAGTATAGTCTCAACAACATCAGTTGAGAGACCAGATGCTAGGAGCTGTGCCCCCTCAGGAGCCATGCCCACAGATTCCATAACTCCGGGCGGGGGTGAAGAATGGCGCCCCCCACCTGAGAGAGGAGGTCCCTCCTGATCGGAATCTACAGCGGAGAGCCGTCGAGGAGGGACCCAAGTCC
>NW_015505434.1:1211229-1211505 GCF_001515645.1 Sinocyclocheilus grahami
GCCAGAACAGGGCTACTAGCAACAGACGGACCCCATCCCGGCGTACTCTCTCCAGAACTCCCGGGAGCAGAGCGATCGGGGGAAAAGCATACAGACGAAGCCTCGGCCACGTCTGCACCATGGCATCCAGCCCCAGTGGAGCTGGATGCGTGAGGGAGAACCAGAGCGGACAGTGTGTCGTTTCCTGTGACACAAATAGATCCACTTCCGCCTGGCCAAATTCCCTCCAATTGAGCTCCACCACCTCGGGGTGGAGCCTCCATCCCCCGGGCCTCA
>NW_015505434.1:1211515-1212309 GCF_001515645.1 Sinocyclocheilus grahami
CATGAAGTGAAAAGTTTCCACTTCAAGGCGTACTGTTTCCTAGTGTCGGGAGCTCTAGACTGGAGTATAGTCTCAACAACATCAGTTGAGAGACCAGATGCTAGGTACTGTGCCCCCTCAGGGGCCATGCCCACAGCTTCCATAACTCCAGGTGGGGGTGAAGAATGGCGCCCCCCACCTGAGAGAGGAGATCCCTCCTGATCGGAATCTCCAGCGGAGAGCCGTCGAGGAGGAACACCAAGTCCGAGAACCAAAAACCATCCTCGGGCCGGCCAGAACGGGGCTACTAGCAACAGACGGACCCCATCCCGGCGTACCCTCGCCAGAACTCCCGGGAGCAGAGCGATCGGGGGAAAAGCGTACAGACAAAGCCTCGGCCACGTCTGCACCATGGCATCCAGCCCCAGTGGAGCTGAATGCGTGAGGGAGAACCAGAGCGGACAGTGTGTCGTTTCCTGTGACACAAATAGATCCACTTCCGCCTGGCCAAATTCCCTCCAATTGAGCTCCACCACCTCGGGGTGGAGCCTCCATCCCCCGGGCCTCAGCCCCTGTCTCGACAGGATATCTGCCCCCTGATTTAGATACCCAGGGATGTAAACTGCTTTTAGAGAGAGGAGCTTCCCCTTAGCCCACAGAAGGATCTGGCGCGCCAGTTTGTACAAGGGGCGCGAACGGAGATCCCCCTGCCGATTGATGTAGGAGACCACCGATATGTTGTCTGCGGACAAGCACATGATGCCCCCTTAGGTCTGGAAGGAAGTGTGTCAGAGCTCGAAACACGGCCAGCATCT
>NW_015505434.1:1213793-1216066 GCF_001515645.1 Sinocyclocheilus grahami
GATGCTGAGGATGGGGAGAGATAGCTCGCAAGCGTCTACTCCACCACTGGCATCGCCCCATATCCCTTATCATTCACCCCCACGATGTTCTTTTGAATAATTCGAGACTGTGGGACTGTAAATACGGGATGAGTACGGTTCCTCCCACGATCTTGACACCTCAGCATGGATATCGGGGAAAAATGGAAGGCCCCCGTCGTGAAGGCTGTGATCTGGATTCAGAAAACGCTTGTCTAATTATTTTGACCTGTTTCTAGGCTGGCCAAACGATATTTTATTTTGGCGAGTGCACGTAACACACCCCATAATCACGAATCACACCTCATATGCGAGGGACTGTGGTGGCGAGTCCACAGTCTCCTCTGTCTCGACACTCATCACATCCACCTCCTCGGAGGAAGATAGATGAAGCGTCTGGCTCTCTCTCTCTGGGGGGGGGTGGGAAGAAACCGCAGCGTGGGCTTCCGAACACCGAGAGAGAGCCGCGGATCTAGCGGGTGAGTACCGAGAAAAGTACGAGCCTGTCTCTGATCCCTCCGCTAAATCCACCCGCGATCCCCACGACAACAGTCTGCGCTGTGCCTCGGCAACAGCGGGACCGCTACCAGCGGGGTCGCGAGCCTGGCCGCTCTCATCAAACACAGCCAGGCGAGAGCGGAGCGAGAGCAGCTCGAGCAGCTCGCAGTGATGACAATCAGCTCCTCGAAAGCTGACCGTGCATGCTCCGCTCTCAAACAAACGACACACAAATCATGTGTATCCCCCGCCGCCAGATATCGTGGGCAGGGAGGAACACAGCGTTTGTAATGCTGTTTGCTCGCCATAGACTTTTTCATGATTGATTTTTATATATACTTGTGCGGACAGACAACAGTAAATAGACAGACACATCCGGCAGAGCACAAACCAGCTTCTGCCCTTCAGTAGCGCTCTGCCGGATGCGCTTTTATACTTTCTGTTGCTTACGTCACCCCGCTCGTGACGTCTCGCTACTCCATTGGACTGATTTGACACGTGCTTCAGAACGCGGTCACGCAGGGGCGTTCCCAAAGTGACTTCGACGCAGCTCGAGTTCCTAAAGGGGAACTAAGGCTTTGTCTGCGCTCTTTCCATTTAAAATTAGAGCCAACCACTGGATTTAATCGTGATCCAAACAAAGATGCAGCATACATGCAGCATGAGTAGTTTTTAATCTAAATTAGACTGTATCATTTCGAAATTTGAAGCAAAAACAGAATGGTCTGACTTTAGTTTTGTGAAACTATACTACATAAAACATATCTGAACGAAAGAGCAGACGAGCTGAATGAGATGCAGATTCACTCTCTGACAGCAGGTGGCACTCATGAACAGCAATGATACAGTGTTTCCTTGGTTACCGCTGTAAACAAAGCAGAGCTGCGCTTATGAACACTACTTTAATATGCACTGTTCAGAGGCAAGATGAAAAGAAAATACCACGTAAACTTTTCTAAAGACGGTCAGTTCCCCTCAGAGATGCATTCATATAAACTCCTACTCCAATTGTATCACGATTTGTTTGGTATCTCAACCGATTTGAATCGTCACATATTTGAATCGATTTTCGACTGGCTCATGGTTAATCGTTACATCCCTATTTGTGGCACTTTCTTTAGGCTTCATCTTTATGACAGTAGGTGGTGGCAAGTCTTTTTTATGATTGAGTCACTGAACCATTCCAGTAATTAAAGGGATTGTTCTCCCAAAAATGAAAATTCTGTCATTAATTACTAGAGCTGGCTCGATATCACTTTTTCAGAACCGATACCGATCCGATACCAAACATTCTGAGTATCTGCCGATACCAATATCGATCCGATACCAGCGCAGTTTTTTAAAATCAGTGTAGAATTTCTATACCTCAGTGTGTAGGTCGATCATCACTCTTTTGAATGTTACACACAATCTACTAAATATAGACAGCTTCATTATAAAGAAAAAATAACAAAAAAAAAAGATATAATCATAATCTATGACAAAAACACTATTATAAACTAGGTTAATGGATAATTCAGTAGCAAAACTTAGTCTAGAAAAATCATGAGTGCACAATAATTTTATAAAATTCTAAACTTTTAGTGAAAAAAATACATTATTTAGTGGGTAACAAATAAAAGTAAATAAGTGTAGGACTAAATCTGGTAGGCCTACACATTGCTCTTTGTATTGTTGTAAAATACATAAAATGAAAAACAAGTAATATATTTATATATAAATATTAATTAAAGTATTAAACATTTGAAGTAGATCAA
>NW_015505434.1:1216103-1227434 GCF_001515645.1 Sinocyclocheilus grahami
AAAAAAATACATTATTTAGTGGGTAACAAATAAAAGTGAATACATGTAGGGCTAAATCTGGTAGGCCTACACATTGCTCTTTGTATTGTTGTAAAATACATAAAATGAAAAACAAGTAATATATTTATATATAAATATATACTATAGTAGTCAACATTTGAAGTAGATCAAAACCTTTCATCAAAGTTGTCCTAAAACCAAAACAATACCCGTTCTTGTCTTAGGGCAGCTTTGATTAACGTTTTTGATCCACTTCAAATGTTGACTACTGTATAAATTAAAATACATTTCTTTTAAATGTATAACAGAGTAATGAGGCAGCAACATATGATAGAAAAGACAAACAAGAAAGGTTATTAATATTCTTTCATTGCACAAAAGTATTATGATACTAAAGGCTCCAAATACAGAGCGGCTCAAAGTGCTTATGCGCATCACGTGCGCAGAATGACGCGCTTGAAGCAACATGGAGTCACACCGCGCAGTGCTCCGCATAGAGAAGTTCAAAGCACAAAGTGAAGAGATATTGATGCGTAGTGTATTAAATAGTTTATTGAGCCTTTTCTTTTAACGGTTTTAAATTTCAGTTACTGTGCTCGTGACGAACAATTCATAGTGATCTCTACTCCAGTCTTGTGATCCAACCAGATATCCGGTAGAAATGTACATGATTTAGAAACAGCAAGAAACTCCAGCAAGATAAATTCCTTTTATGCAAAACCATTTATCTTTATTTACAGATCAAGTATAACATTAGGAACATTTAATCATCTTGGAGAGAGCTTCATCGTCTTGACTGTCGTAACCGAACGCGACACGCAATCTGAATGCTGAATGGAGGATGACAGACAGCTGCAGTGGAGAGAAGCGTTTACGTGAACTTGACTTTAATATTCATTTATCATTTGTACCTCACATTAAACTATAGTGCACAAAAACTTTATGGTGCTTTATAATGTTTTTGTGGCTTTCGTGGGGCTTAATAATAACACAGAATAGTATATGCACTATATCGGATTTGGATCGGTCTAGTCTGACTGATACCCTGAACTAGCAGAAAATGCCAGTATCGAAGCGATACCGATACTGAATATCGGATCGGCGCACCCCTATTAATTACTCACCTTCATGATGTTCCAAACCCGTAAGACGTTCGTTTATCTTCCGAACACATATTAAGATATTTAAATATTTTAAAAGCACTCAATTACTACTGAGGTAAGTCTTAAGGCCCATTCACATCAAAGACGATAACAATATAACAATAACGTTTTAATATTCATTCAACTATAACAACACAGAGCAACAATACCTTTGGAATAATTTTCAGAGCATTTTTTTTACCCAGCTGACGAACGACAAAAACAACAGCCTTTCAACATCCACTCGACTTAAAGAGCTCAAGATGACAGGGCATTCTTATAACAAATGGAATTGTATCATCTGGTAGAGCTAACAGTTGAGGAAAATCACCCTGTCAGTGAATCCCATATGGATTATATAGCCCATATGTACCTTCTTCCATGCATGTTCCTGAGTTTTCCTTTCTCGTGGTTCCTGCAGATGGTCTCTTTCTTTTTCTGTCCTTCCCCTTCCATATCTCTCTGGCCTCTGCCAGGTGCTTTTCTAGTTTGTTTGATCCTGATACCACTTGAGAGAAAATGGTGGAGTCTAAAAACCTTCTGTGCTCTGTGTTTGTGTGTCTAAATGGGAAACAAGAACATTTTCTTTACCTCTGCTTATGGTGGAAGAATGGACTTCAAACGCACAGCCCCCTACTTGTTGGCTAAGCAAAAGATGAGGGTCAGCTGACAACACAGAAACAGCTGTCCACAGTATGTGTGTGTGTGTGTGTGTGTGTGTGCGAGCACATTATGAGAGCATACAGTTTTTACAATTACAACTTTTTTATTGTATTTCTTCATATCTTAAAGTAAATTATATTCCTGTGATGCAAAGCTGAATTTTCAGCAGCCATTACCGCAGTCTTTAGTGTCACATGATCCTTCAGAAATCATTCTAATATTCTGATTTGCTGCTCAAGAAACATTTCTTTTTATTATCAATGTTGAAATATTTTTGTGGAAACTGATACATTTCTTTCAGGATTAATCAATAGAAAGTTCAAAAGAACAGCATTTATTTAAAGTCATCTTTGCCAACATTATAGAAGTTATACTGTCACTTATGATCAATGTGTTCATGTTTTGAGACAAAACCATAGAGCATGGTGTAATGTCATGCATTTGATTTGAAGGAAAGTACATTTCAAATGTGTAAAATATAAATATTTCTCTTTGCACACAAATTACTTGTGTGATTACTATATTCATGTATAATATGGTACTGAAATTATACTTTAAGGTACTGCAAATAATATCAGATGCGTTATTTATTTTTTGAGCAGACACATTGTTTGCTTATCGAGAGACCTTGTAATTGTACCTTTTAAGAAGAGAAAATTAATTTTTATGGTAGAAGACTGTTAATTAAAGGTACATTTTATGGAATCCTTACACAGACTCTGGCATTGTAAATTTAGCAGTATCAGCAGAAGTATTTTAGAGTTAGATTTTTTAAATTCATGTATTTATACAACTTTACTTTGTTGTTATTAACATGGAAGTTAAAAAGACAAAACTAGTCGACAACACTACTGCCATGGTGGTTCTACTGCTTCTAAGGGAGTGACTGCAAATTGGACATCTTTCTCACTTCTGACTGCTGAGATTACTCTCTCCCCTTTTTCCTCCTTTGGAAAATAGTGGAAACACAATATTGATTTTGTTTTTTTCAAATATGAATTTAAAAATCAAGACTTGCTGTGCTATATTTATATTGTATATATTGAGAGCTATGTGTATTCTTTGGGATAATATTTATCTTTTTATTTATCTACATCTCTTGTCTGTTTTTTTTATTATTCAAAAGAAACCCCTCCATCTGCTTATATACCCCCAGAGGAGCCAATGACACAGGACTGTCCCCAGCCAATGGACACTAACCTGCTAGCTCAGAACTTGCCATTGGAGCTCAGCAACCAACCAGGTACACTCCATTTGAATTATAAAACCTCACTAAAATGAGACACCACACTAAGCTTCAGCCACTCCAGCAAAGATATTGCCCGTTCCTTAATGCTATCAGCAGCTGCCTGCCCACACTGCAGGTGCAGGAAGTCCAAACACAAACATACTCTCACACACACACAGGTGCAGACAATCTGACTTTTTGTTCTTTAAATATGGTTAATCTTGCAGCAAAGTATGTCACGTGATTATGAACAAAATTGCATACATTAAGTTACGGTTATACAATATCTGAAAATAATGTTGTTCTTTGAATAACGGTAAACAGTAACTTTAATAATTTATTAATTTTCTCTATTTTATTCCACATCCTGCTAAGTGTTATCAAACAATGTTCAAATTGAAGGTTAAGAAAACTAATTAAGTGGACGTACATATGCAGGCTGTGCTCTACATGTGCAGAAAAGATTTTAAATGTAAATGTTACAAAATTCTGCAAAGTTTTGAAGTAAAAGGACAGTTTAAAACAAACAACAACAAATATATATATATTTTTAAAGAATTAATTGGTAAATTCCTCGGTAAAATAAGTATTTGGTCACCTACAAACAAGCAAGATTTCTGGCTCTCACAGACCTGTAACTTCTTCTTTAAGAGGCTCCTCTGTCCTCCACTCGTTACCTGTATTAATGGCATCTGTTTGAACTTGTTATCAGTATAAAAGACACCTGTCCACAACCTCAAACAGCCACACTCCAAACTCCACCATGGCCAAGACCAAAGAGCTGTCAAAGGACACCAGAAACAAAACTGTAGACCTGCACCAGGCTGGGAAGACTAGGTAAGCAGCTTGGTGTGAAGAAATCAACGGTGGGAGCAATTATTAGAAAATGGAAGGTATATACTGTGTGTATATATATATATATAATTAACATGTAAATGTAAGATTTTGTAAGTTTTTACATTTATATTCAATTATATTTGTTTCGATAACTTTACAGTTACTGCTTTCATAATGAAATGTTTTTGAATGTCCAGCAACAATATTTAGTCATAATTATTGTGCTTCAGTTCTCTGTTGTGTTCTGTCTGTTTGGAACCTGTATGTGTGCTTCCACTCATACAGTGAAGTTTAACGGAGTTTTGCTTGCTGTCAGAACAATATAACCATAAAATGTAAAGTATGTGCTGGGAAAACATGTCTGAAATGCATTAAGCAGCAAAGACATCTGTCATTACAAGCCAGTAAACTATATGAGCACATACATTTGCTTAAAGAATATATAATATAAAGCATTCTCATGTTTAGGACAACTAGGGATGTGCACCCTCTGCTAATTTTTTTGTGTGTTTTGTTCATAGACTGATATTGAATATTTGTTATTTAATTTCATTATCCAAACAAATGTGTTGTTTTGTTTATTTCTATTATTCCATTTGTTATTTAAGCACTGTTGGGCTGTGAGTTAGTATTGACTATGGCTAATTGTTTACAGTTAGTCAGCAATAGCTAAAATGAACACTGCATACATTACTTTCCTGAATGCTATAAACACCTTTAATATGGGTTAATTACAGGGTTTACGTTCCCATCTTATGCAAAAAATAGTCTTAACACAATGTTTAACACACACATTCGTGTTTATGGCATGAAAATAGCCCTGCACTTCAGAAACAATGATTCCAATCATTTCCTTATGCAGCACATTCAATATACAGTTTGTATGTAGTGACGCACAGGAGGTGAGGGGGGTGTGCGGAGAGAAGGCGAGCTGTTGAAATATTTGTGGAAGTTGTGGTACCATCAGAATTTTGGGATGCACACTCAAGCTGCATCCTGTGGAGTGCTCACTTCTATTGTGATAGGCGAATGGGAAAAGAGTAGACAAAACACACCTGTGGCCCAGTGTCACAGACCAGAGGAAGCTGGGTAGAAATATGCCATAGATAAACACGTTACCCTCTCTTTGGGATTTGCACAGTTGGCACAGCTGAGCTGTGGATATCAGAAAGAGGACATTTCGATGACTGGTGTTTTATGGGACCCACAAGTTTGCTTGCACTGTGGTGGGATTTGATACGGACAGCTATCCCACTTGTATTATGCTGATTTGGTTGTATTTTGTTGGCCCTTGAATAGTGCAGGGTTATAACCAATCACTGCAGCCTGTTACTAAAGTGTTACCATTAATAGCCTAGCAACAGTGACCTCATATAAAATACCCTAGTAAAATTGATATGCCCTCTGCTGTAAGAGATGAGATGCAAGTCTAAATCTGTAAATCATATCGCTTAATAACATTCAAAGACACAATCCAACAGTAAAGGTGAATTAATATATTCCAAACTAGCAAAATAACATGATTTGGAGGTTGTGCCAATACAGTACAAAAAACATATAATAAAAATATAAAGCATGCTAGCCTGTGAAATTACCAACTTGTCTTAAAAGGCAAAAATATAAATATTAATATTAAAAATACACACTGCTGTTCAACAGTTTGGGGTCAGTAATTTTTTTTATTTTTTATAATAATAATAGTAATAATAATAATAATTTATTCAGCAAGCATGCATTAAATTGTTTAAACTTGATAGTTAAGATTTATGTTACAAAATATTACTATTTCAAATAAAAAATAAATGCTGCAAAAAACATGTTTTTCCACAATAATATTAAGCAGCACAACTGATTTCAACATTGATAATCAGTGTTGGGGAAAGTTACTTTTAAAAGTAATGATTACCATATTGCGTTACTTCCTAAAAAAGTAACTAATTACGTTACTTAGTTACTTTTTGTGGAAAGTAATGCGTTACGTTACTTTTGCGTTTGTTTCGCGTTACTTTTTAAATATGAGCAGGGCTTGATTGTTTTTAATATAACAAGTTCTATTTATAGCAAATGTAAAAGCCCTTTCACACCAAAAAGTATAATGAATAAACCTCAGGCTGAAGGAAAAGTAAATTCACGCCTGTACAGTAGAACACAGGAGAAGAAGGTTCAACGCTCTTCAGCAATAAAAAAACAATGAAGCACAGTTGTTAGTTTATCTAAAGTCATTTTTGCTTATTAGTATGGTTGAACTGGATCCTCAAAGGTCAGCAGCAAAGACATTAGTTAATAAAATGGGATTAGATACATTTGCGTTAACATATTTAATTATTGCAGGTTTGCATCATATTCTGAGTTTGCATTTCACTGTTTTAATTCATTTTGATGAATACTAAATCTGTTTTTTTTTGCGTGTGGGATGAATTAATGCACATTCACATTTAGTCTAGAACTACATCATGTTCACACAGCACACACAAAGCCTCGATTTCTCCCAATATGGGGACAGGAGACTTGTCGGTCAATAAATGGGAAAACAAAGTAACTGGCGTTACTTTTTTGAAAAAGTACCTCAGATTTTCTTGTAAATTAAAAAGTAATGCGTTACTTTACTAGTTACTTGAAAAAAGTAATGTGATTCGCGTTACTTGTAATGCGTTACCCCCAACACTGTTGATAATACTAAGAAAAAATTTTTTGAGCAGTAAATCAGCATATTAGAATGATTTCTGAAGGACCATGTGACACTGAATACTGGAGTAATGATGCTGAAAATTCAGCTTTGCATCACAGGAATAAATTGCATTTTAAAATGTTGATCAAATAAATGCAGCCTTGGTGATCTTAAGATCTTAAGAGATTTTAATTTTCACACCATACTACTTTATTTTAATAGAGTAAGTGTATGTGTGCTTGTGTTCAATGAGTTAATGAGTTCCTGTGCAGATGTTCAGCCTGTGGCATATGCGGAACCCAAACACTGGTGCTCCATTGTGTACTATGAGCTGAATAATCGTGTGGGAGAGGCTTTCCAGGCCTCCTCAACCAGTGTACTGGTGGACGGCTTTACCGACCCCTCCAACAACCGTAACCGTTTCTGCCTCGGTCTGCTGTCGAATGTCAATCGCAACTCGACCATTGAGAACACTCGACGCCACATCGGAAAAGGTTTGACTGAAATGATCACTATATAAAACAGTATCTGCCTATTGTGTGTTGAATTGCACAATTATATAGCACTAAAATATGACAATGAATTGATATGATAGTAACATGATACCGAAGTGCTGTTAATAAGCTAAATATTCATAATGTAAACTCATAATCACCTTTTCATCTATTTTGCAGGAGTACATTTGTACTATGTGGGAGGAGAGGTATACGCGGAATGTTTGAGCGACAGCAGTATCTTTGTTCAAAGCCGCAACTGCAACTATCACCATGGTTTCCGTAAAAGCCCTTTCACACCAAAAAGTATAATGAATAAACCTCAGGCTGAAGGAAAAGTAAATTCACGCCTGTACAGTAGAACACAGGAGAAGAAGGTTCAACGCTCTTCAGCAATAAAAAAACAATGAAGCACATTTGTTAGTTTATCTAAAGTCATTTTTGCTTATTAGTATGGTTGAACTGGATCATCAAAGGTCAGCAGCAAAGATATAATGGGATTAGATACATTTGCGTTAACATATTTAATTATTGCAGGTTTGCATCATATTCTGAGTTTGCATTTCACTGTTTTAATTCATTTTGATGAATACTAAATCTGTTTTTTTTTTGCGTGTGGGATGAATTAATGCACATTCACATTTAGTCTAGAACTACATCATGTTCACACAGCACACACAAAGCCTCGATTTCTCCCAATATGGGGACAGGAGACTTGTCGGTCAATAAATGGGAAAACAAAGTAACTGGCGTTACTTTTTTGAAAAAGTACCTCAGATTTTCTTGTAAATTAAAAAGTAATGCGTTACTTTACTAGTTACTTGAAAAAAGTAATGTGATTCGCATTACTTGTAATGCGTTACCCCCAACACTGTTGATAATACTAAGAAAAAATTTTTTGAGCAGTAAATCAGCATATTAGAATGATTTCTGAAGGACCATGTGACACTGAATACTGGAGTAATGATGCTGAAAATTCAGCTTTGCATCACAGGAATAAATTGCATTTTAAAATGTTGATCAAATAAATGCAGCCTTGGTGATCTTAAGAGTTACTTGTATTTTAATTTTCACACCATACTACTTTATTTTAATAGAGTAAGTGTATGTGTGCTTGTGTTCAATGAGTTCATAACCATCTGTGCAGATGTTCAGCCTGTGGCATATGCGGAACCCAAACACTGGTGCTCCATTGTGTACTATGAGCTGAATAATCGTGTGGGAGAGGCTTTCCAGGCCTCCTCAACCAGTGTACTGGTGGACGGCTTTACCGACCCCTCCAACAACCGTAACCGTTTCTGCCTTGGTCTGCTGTCGAATGTCAACCGCAACTCGACCATTGAGAACACTCGACGCCACATCGGAAAAGGTTTGACTTGTCAATGAAATGATCTCTACATAAAACAACTATTCTACAGTATCTACCTATTGTGTGTTGAATTGCACTATTATAAAGCACTAAAATATGACATTGAGTTGATATGATAGTAACATGATACTGATGAAATGGCCTGTCTCAGAAATGCTGTTAATAAGCTAAATATTGATATAATATAAACTCACAATCACCTTTTCATATATTTTGCAGGAGTCCATTTGTACTATGTGGGAGGGGAGGTATACGCTGAATGTTTGAGCGACAGCAGTATCTTTGTCCAGAGTCGCAACTGCAACTATCACCATGGTTTCCACCCCACCACTGTATGCAAGATTCCCAGTCTCTGCGGCCTAAAGATCTTCAACAACCAGGAGTTTGCTGAGCTCTTGGCACAGTCCGTCAGTCACGGTTTTGAAGCCGTCTATGAACTCACCAAGATGTGCACCATCCGCATGAGCTTTGTAAAGGTAAGTTAGACTATATCAATTAATAATTCAAGGGATCGTTCATCCTAAAATTTAAAGTCCCCATGAAATCAAAATTGAAATGTTTTGGCTTTTAGTATGAATATGTTAGCCTTATAGTTATCTATAAGCTAGTGTGCTCCAAAACAATGGCAAAATTCATATTTAGAAGATATAAGCAGTCTCTCACTTCCGCCAATATGAATCAGCGGTCACCCTGCACTTCATCTTCTCATCAAACTTTCTGTCCTATCAAATGCTCTCTAGAATCTGAAATGTCCCGCCTCCTACAGTATAAATAGATGCTGAAACTGCGGCTGAAATAGGTCACTTGTTCACAGAATTAGTATTTTCTGTATGCTGAATGGCAGGTAGTGCACTATATGGGTACAGCGTAATATGCTTTCCATTTGGTCGAAAGAAGTCTGGTTTCGCGTTGTGTCACGCACACAGTCTGCTCCGGTCCGGATAGCACAATATCACATAGCAGTTCATATGTGCGAGTCGCACAGACCACAAAATGTATCGGACCCATTTGAATTCTACAAAGAATGCTATATTTTATAGCGATTTTGATCAGATTAGGAGGAGAAACGGTTAGACAAACGGCACTAACGAGTAGAAGAGATAACACCGGTGCCCTACACCAACATAAATTATACAGTTTTCAAACTACACATCGTCAGCATCATTATAATCGCTGTTTTGCTTTAGTAACAGTTTAATATTGAATATAAAAGGCTAATCTATTAGACTGTGGCTGTCATAAGCTGTCAAATGCGGCTTTTACCAAGCTCAAAGGCTCTGGCCCAAGCTGTGATATACACGAAACACTATTGGCTATTTAAAAAGGGGGTGGGGCTGCTCAGGCTCAGTTAACCTTTAAAGGGAACATCGGATGTAAAATTCACTTTAACATGGCAGAAGTTCATTAAATGCGTGTTAGCAGTGCGTGAACTGCTAACACACATTAAAATAAAGGGGTCATATGACGTTGCTAAAAAAGAACATTATTTGGTGTAATGAAATGTGTTCATGAGGTTTAAGGTTTAAAAAACACATTATTTTCCACATACTGTACATTATTGTTTCTCCTCTATGCCCCGCCTTTCTGAAACGCATCGATTTTTACAAAGCTCATCGTTCTGAAAAGCGAGGTGTACGCTGATTGGCCAGCTATCCAGTGCGTTGTGATTGGCCGAATACCTCAAGCGTGTGATGGAAATGTTACGCCCCTTACCATATTGTGATGCCCTGTCCGGCCGGAGCGACAAGACAAAAACATTAAAACCCATTATAAACGAGGCATTTGTTGCATCAAGTGGGGACATAATTACTGATTATAATGACTTATACTGTTTTTTTACACGTTGCATTGCATCGCGCCGCATAAACATAAAACCATGTCTGCATTTGTGATCGGAGAAACGACAAACAACAAGTGCTACTCTACACTGCTCAAAACTCACGTTTAAATCGTCAGTGGCAAACTCTTTAAATATGAAAACGTACTTACAGTCTGTGAGTCAGCATTATTTGTCAGAACACCGGCATTGTAGGCTACTCTCCCAGGAAACAGTCCTCGTCCTTCGTAAAATGCGTTGCACACATCTGAATATTTGGTTTGAACTTTTCTTGAACAGCGATGTAAATACAACTTAACCACTGATTTCTAGTTGTGTCCTCTTTTGGAAGGACAAACAAAGTAGTTTTGCTTTCACAACGAAACACACAGCGTCTCCATGACATGGCGGCATCAGCAACAATTCTACAGTGAAAATCAAAGTTACATCTTTCTTTGTGTGAACATTTGGGGGGCGTTATGCAAATCTTCCCAAACAGTGACGTAGACATGTGGGGGCGTGTTTAAACGAGGCGTTTTAGGAGGGCGTGGACGAGTCTTAACTTTCATAAAGAATATCTCTTTGGGTTTGGGACTTTAGGGATTTTATCTATTCACGAACAGCTTGTAACACTCCAAAGAGAAAGGAAAACTTGAAATCGCATCATATGACCCCTTTAAATTAAATGTGCTAATTAAATTAAATGTGTTAATTAAATGTGTTAATTAAATTAAAACATTAAATGTGTGATCTGCAGCAGCATGACTGGTCTTCAACGAGCCCAAAAGAGCCCATGTTACACCTCTCTTTATCTCCTTGCACTGGCTACCGGTTGCGGCTCGCATCAAGTTCAAGACATTGATGCTTGCATATAGAACAGCCACAGGCTCAGTACCCGCCTACTTCCACTCATTACTATGAATCTACATCCCCTCCAGAAGTCTGAGGTCCGCTAGTGAGCGACGCCTCGTGGTACCATCACAGAGAGGCTCAAAATCACTTTCCAGAACATTCTCGTTCACCATTCCTGGCTGGTGGAATGATCTTCCCACCCCTATCCGGAATGATGAATTCCTGACAATTTTCAAGCGACAGCTGAAAACTCATCTCTTTC
>NW_015505434.1:1229619-1243832 GCF_001515645.1 Sinocyclocheilus grahami
TATGCAAATCTTCCCAAACAGTGACGTAGACATGTGGGGGCGTGTTTAAACGAGGCGTTTTAGGAGGGCGTGGACGAGTCTTAACTTTTATAAAGAATATCTCTTTGGGTTTGGGACTTTAGGGATTTTATCTATTCACGAACAGCTTGTAACACTCCAAAGAGAAAGGAAAACTTGAAATCGCATCATATGACCCCTTTAAATTAAATGTGCTAATTAAATTAAATGTGTTAATTAAATGTGTTAATTAAATTAAAACATTAAATGTGTGATCTGCAGCAGCATGACTGGTCTTCAACGAGCCCAAAAGAGCCCATGTTACACCTCTCTTTATCTCCTTGCACTGGCTACCGGTTGCGGCTCGCATCAAGTTCAAGACATTGATGCTTGCATATAGAACAGCCACAGGCTCAGTACCCGCCTACTTCCACTCATTACTATGAATCTACATCCCCTCCAGAAGTCTGAGGTCCGCTAGTGAGCGACGCCTCGTGGTACCATCACAGAGAGGCTCAAAATCACTTTCCAGAACATTCTCGTTCACCATTCCTGGCTGGTGGAATGATCTTCCCACCCCTATCCGGAATGATGAATTCCTGACAATTTTCAAGCGACAGCTGAAAACTCATCTCTTTCAACGCTACTTGACTTCAGCTTAAAAAAAAAAAAAAAACGTTGTCTTTCTCTTTTTTTTTTCCTTCCCTTTCTCGCTTTTACTTTTTGTACTTATTTGAACAATGCCTAAAACTTGGTATTACAAGCACTTCCTGTGTCTGTTTGCCTCTTTAAGAAGAATCACTTTATTGTATTTAACAACAGTCTCGTAAGCAATGCAGGAGTTTTGTAGTTGGATGTAAAAGTGAAGATGAGTCTTCATTTTCTCCCGACATCAGAGCCACTGAGGACACAGTGGATTACTTTTGTTTTTGATGGTAACGCGCCACCAAATACACAAAAAACTGGAGAGAGGGGTGGCTCATTATCATTTAAAGAGACATGCACCGAAATGGGTCACTGTGAACAGAGCTGTTTTTGACAAGGTAAAAAGGGTGTTGTTTCACACGACCATTGAGTAATTTTAACCAAAGTATGTTGCAGACATATATTCATGAAGACCCTAAAGAATCATACCAACTTGTGGAAAATGAGCATCCGATGTCCCCTTTAAATTCGTTTATCATTTACTGAGGTTCCAAACCTGTATGACTTTTTTTCTTCTGTGAAACACTAAAGAAGATATTTTGAAGATGTTTCTGTCAAACACCAGCCAAAAGTTTGGAATAATTAAGACTTTTTTAATGTTTTTGAAATAAGTCTCTTATGCTCACCAAGGCTACATTTATTTTGATCAAAAATCCAGTAAAAAGACTAACATTGAGAAATGATATTACAATTTTAGAGAATTTTTTTATTTTTAAAACATTTTAAAATATAATTTATTTCTAAGACATTACTAAAGTCTTCAGTGTCACATGATCCTTCAGAAATATACTTTGGACCTCACTGACTTTTATTGCATGAAAAAAAAAGCTGATGTTCAATTCAATTCAAATTTATTTGTATAGCACTTTTCACAATACACATTGTGTTAAATGCATGTGTCTACATTACAATTTAGAGTGATCTGTTATCAGAAGTGAATGTGTCCAATAGGTATGGGCCGGTATGAGATTTTGACCGTATGATAACCTTAAGCAAAAATATCACGGTATTGTCGTTACAGCTCTAAAATTTGTTATTTTTAAATTCCTGGGTAAAAAACAAAAAAAAACTTTTTTTTTCTTCTGAACACAATATATTTTGTTTTTGAGAAACATAGAGAATGATATTGAAAACAGTTATGTTTATTATATTGCATTTCTGTCTATAGATCGATGTAAATATTACACATTGCACCTTTAAGTTCGGCCATCCTACACACACGTAACTGACCGCTTGCTCGCACCAACAGGAGGAGGAGGGTCGTGTTACTCTCTACACTGCACTCAACCTGAGGGATTCCTACACTTTCAGTCTTTGAGGAGACATGAAAAACAGTGCATACCGCAGGAACGGTATAACGGAAAATATTAGCGGTTTTGAAACCGTGACATTTTCAAATCGCGGTATACCTTGAAACCAGTAATCGGCCCATGCCTAGTGTCCAAGCAATGTTCATTTCACAAATTAACAGTTCAAGATAATAGAACCATACAGTTAGCTAACATGGCTTAATTTTAGCCAGACTCTCATTAAAGCGATTATTACAAGTATGATCATAATGATTACAATATAGAGAAATTTTGGCAGTTGTGCATGTCATTTCAAGTTGGCTATGTGGGTGAGTAAATATAAGAATTCAATGAGAATTCCAGTTTTTGAGTTAATCTTCTCTTTATTTAGCACACCGTTTCAGAAGAACACAGTTGACATATCTGTACTTGTGTTCCAGGGTTGGGGTGCAGAGTATCATCGACAGGATGTGACAAGCACCCCATGCTGGATTGAGATTCATCTTCACGGGCCCCTGCAGTGGCTGGATAGAGTCCTAACCCAGATGGGCTCTCCTCACAACCCCATTTCCTCCGTGTCCTAGACAGAGCTGACCATAAGGCAACTGCAGATGTCTGGGTTCCTGTGCAGAAGCTGATTGGTTGAAGGGAGCGGTGGTGGGTGGGAGGAGGGTGGGGTTTGTATTCTACTTGAAGGCAGTTTGTTTGTACATTTTAGCTGAAGAGTCCTTAGTTCTCAGCCCATGAGAATCTGGAAGATACTTGACAACTTTGTGTGACCAAGCATGTTAAATTATGAGGCCGTCATACTTGTGACAAGTATCCTCCTTTGGTCTTGTTTGTGAGAGAAGTTGGGTTTTTAAGCCAATTTGTTTGTTTTCTTTCTTTTTCTTTTGCATTTCTTCCACATTTTGCAGTTTACAAATCAGTATTCCATTGGCAAAAAAAGGTCTCCATCGTAGTTTAGAGACTAGTGTTGTACAGAGTAGTGAAGCGTGAACATGTCTGGTAGACAAGAAAGTATGAAAACTCGTGCAGAAATATAATGCTTTAAATTAACTGAACGGCATGAAGCTGTGAGAAGGATAACGAGGTTATTAAGTAAGGAATTATGTACATCCATCCATCCAGTTGTTATCTCAGAATAAACCCCGACAGGGTGATCAGGACTTGTAATCAGCCTGAAGGGGTTTATTCTGAGATAACAACCGGCTGGATGTACATTATCCCGCTTATTACACGGCTACTTGTCTCAAGTAAATTAGACAAGAAATATTGACTTGATTTGAAATATTTTATTAGCTCTTACCCAAAGCTTCCACGAAGAAAAACAGTTCCTAACAAACTGCTTTGAGCCTTTTGAAGTCAGACAATACGGACATTTAAGGCATAATGTACAGTCATATCACTAATTACAATAAAGAGTTGGACACAAAATATTAAAATATTTTATTAGCTCATTTGTAAGTTGACAAATTCAAACTTTTCAGGAAAGAAAAACAGCTCTTCAAAGCGGCTTAAGCAAGACACAAAGTTCAAAAAAAAGAAAAGAAAAGAAAGATGCAGTTTGATTTAATCATTTGTAAAAGATATAATCTCTTATGTGTTATTAATTAGACATATTTATATATATATAATGTTACTTTATTTGTAAGTATTAAATTGCACATTTCCATTTATTGTGAACTGACTCATTGTGAATGCGACGCCGGTGGGGATGTTGAAGTTGATGTTTTTAGTTTGGTCAGCTAAAGCATCTCCTCCTGTGGATTTTTCTTTTGTTGCACCTAAAACACAATTATAAGAATTATTATAAACTATGTTTGCGGTTGAATTTCATGCTAAGGTTAGCCTATAGGCTATACTAAGTGGACACTTACTGCCTGCGATGCTGCTGTCAGGATTTGATGAGAGAATCCTGCTCCATTTCTCTCTGTCTGCGCTGGTCGGAGTCCAATAGCTCTTTAGACTACCCTCACATCTATGTCCTGTCACGGTCATAATCTCTCTGGTTTCCAGTCCGGCACGTGAGAGGAGTTGCACAGACGTGCTTCTCAAACTGTGGTTCGTGTATCGGCGTGAGAGTCCAGCTGCTTTGCTAATTGTGGACATCATCATGGCAAGGTAGTTATGTTCCATTGGCTCCCTAGAGTACCACACTGTTCTTTCATTCAGTAAATCCTGGTTTTGTCGTAGTGGATGGAGATAAAAAGTGTCTGCGTCTGGCGGACAGAGGCTCAGGTATTTTTTGAAACTAGCAACGGGACACTGGGGGTTGTTGGGTTCAGCAAAGATGAAACCCCTGTAATTTTCTTTACATGGATCTTTTGGGTCTTTATGGTTCTTGGTCTCCGCATTATGGGACAGAGTAATGTACTCGGTACCGTTGTCGTCGCATTTTATGATAAACGAGTCCCTTCTTAGTTGTCGGTTTCCTTCTCTGCCTCGTCTTACATCAAACCAAACTTTCCGAATGAGACCAGTGGCTGTGTCTGGTGACCGCACGTCCGAATTTCTTATTAGGTGAGGTCCATGTCTGCTGTTGCGATCGGAGGATGATGCTGACTAATGTCCCTACCAATTTTGCGAATTTGTTTAATGGTAGATTTAAAAACGGCATTGCTTGAGTTAAAGGTAGCACTCTTCAGGATGTCAAACTTTTTAAAATATCTGGCGACACCAGCCCTGATAGCCATATAGCTGGCTACCGAATAAGTCTGGCCTTTTGAATTCTGAACAGATGCATAAAAGAAGCATAGCACCTTATTGAGCTCTTCTGCCTCATACGTATCATAATCTGCCGGTAATTTTTACTCAATTAGCCAATCTTTGAGAAGTTGAATTGCCCATAATGTGGTTCTTTTGGTGTTCGTTTCGTAGCAGTCGTTTTCTATTTTGCCAAGTTCAGATTCAG
The DNA here is from genome assembly GCF_001515645.1 of Sinocyclocheilus grahami. Taxonomy (NCBI): domain Eukaryota; kingdom Metazoa; phylum Chordata; class Actinopteri; order Cypriniformes; family Cyprinidae; genus Sinocyclocheilus; species Sinocyclocheilus grahami. The sequence goes on from NW_015505434.1 coordinate 1,234,525, forward strand.
TATGCTCTTTGTGTCTTGTGGTTGCTTGTTCTTCAGAGTTAAGTTTTTGTTTTTTTTGTTTTAACTGGGGAGTCAGTGGAGTCATCTGATTCTATCCATTGCTGAAAAGATTTCTTTTTACCATATATGTTGAAATTAATGCTGAAGTCTTCCATTGTAACACATGGTGGTTAAGTGTTTTCAGTCACAAGATGGCGCCAGACAGTCAACGATAGCGGAGTGACTCGTTAAGCATATAAGTAGTACCGGTCAAGATAACTGGTAGTACCCGGATGAGCGGTGTGTTATTCAATTTGGCGGTTGTTATCTGGGAATAACATACCGCTGGATGGCGCGACTGACCAATCAGAATCAAGTATTCCACAGAGCCGTGTAATATGCGAAATGTCTCACAGCCGACAAGAAGAAAACATTTTGTAAAAATTGACAAAAATCTCTATTGTAGAATGAAAAATACATATATTTGAACACACAAAACTTTTGAATGGTATAAACATATGGGGAGTTAGGGCATGTTAGTAGTGGGTAGGGATGCATGAGTAAACTCATGCGTATGTTGCACTACTTCTATTGCAGTTGTGTTCGACTGATTTCAAAAATGGGTGTGTAAATGTACTTATTAGTAGAGAAAGTGCTGTGCAGTCTGTTTTTTTGCAAGTGTGGTTTGATCCCCAGGATTGTAAGTCTGACGTCTATGAGAGCAGAGGCAGGCATCGTTTACTTTGTCCGTATATTGTGCACTACACCACTTTGCTGCACGGAAGAACGTCCTCCTTTCTCTGTTTTTTTTTCTTTCTGAAATGCCATGAATAATCTGTTTTCATAAAACACCTTTTAAAAAGCAAGAGAAAGAAATATACATGATGCCTATGCGTTTTCGTCATTTTTTAGAGTAAAATAATTACCTTTTTTGTTGACTTAAGTTCTAAATGGCACTAGTGATATTTTGTAAAAAGTAGTTAATTTTTGATTAACTTGCTCTCAGTTTTTTTTTTTTATTCATAGTGAAATCCCATCCATTATCAAAATGTAAACATTTTTTGTATTTTTTGGAAGAAAATATATAGCGTTGTTCATTCATACAGTATCTGCACTTTCATAAGCGGCTTCTTGTCTCTGTCCCTTTTTTGTGCTGTTCTTGCTTACTTGTACTATCAGAAAGCAGTTTTATTCCATGAATATCAAGTCTCTACTGGAAGATTCAATAAATCGTTTGATTACCACTGTCTTTTTGTCTCTTTATGTTTAGAAAGTTTTAAGGCAAACATCACTTTTGGAAATGTGGTCTATTATTAAATATTGTTAAATGTTGAAATAGTATGGAAATAAAAGTACTCTAGTAATCTAATTAGATGTGTTAAAGGCACAATATGTAATTTTCGCCGCTAGAGGGCGCATATTCAAAATAAATAGACATAAGGCGTAGTTTGATGACGGCGATTGAGTGTGGAATCATGGGAGTTGTGGTCTTCATCCCCACATCCGATGCAGTCCGACGGGACTCTAGCAGAAATCATGTTCATGGATGAGCTAATGATTTATTAACGTAGTAGAATGAAGCATGGCGATTGAGTGTGGAATCATGGGAGTTGTGGTCTTCATCCCCACAGCCGATGCAGTCCGACGGGACTCTAGCAGAAATCATGTTCATGGATGAGCTAATGATTTATTAACGTAGTAGAATGAAGCAGGGTGAGGCTGAAAGCAGCGGAGCTTTTATTATGCCACAGTCGACCGCTTCTGCTCCTTCCAGTCGTGCTTATGTGGGGGGAAAAAGCAGCTCTGTTTTATCATACTAGATACATTTGAAAGTTCTGTTATAATGCTACTGTTTTTTATTCATAGTGAAATCCCATCCATTATCAAAATGTAAAATTAGTTTGTATTTTTTTGAAGAAAATATATAGCGTTGTTCGTTCATACAGTATATGCACTTTCATAAGCGGCTTCTTGTCTCTGTCCCTTTTTTGTGCTGTTCTTGCTTACTTGTACTATCAGAAAGCAGTTTTATTCTGTGGGATAATTAATATGTTAATATTAACATATTAAAGCGTCTTTGGTGTTTCCATGTTTTCTACAAAACAAAACCCCCCGGAAATCGAGGGTGTATGACGTCATTGGCAGGCGACACTATGACACTATAGACTTGCTTATTTCTCTGGATTTAATTTATTTTTTAAACATTTGGGATAATGTAAGTACACAAGTCAGCAAAATATATAACACTGTTCTAGTGGTTTTTGGATATTTTAATAAAAAAATCTTACATACTGTGCCTTTAAGTAGCCTACTGTAGGCCTAGGATTATGATCATTGATGGTAAAACTAAGGTACAGTAGCGTAAATTTACAGGACAAATTAGAAGATTTAATAGCTTTATTACACTGTAAAAAATAAGTGTAATTTTAACTGTAAAATTGTAAAAACGCTACGGAAAAAAACTGTTAATAGGTTAACAGTAAGTTCCCGTACTATATACAGGGAAAAACTGTAAAATATCTAACCTACAGTTTTATACTGTACAGTACAGTTTTATACTGTACAGTTTTTGGCCGTAAATGTGTTTACAGTTTTTCTGTATTTTTTGCAAAATTATTCTGGCAACCACAGCTGCCAACATTTTTTTGTAAAAACTACAGAATTTTTTTTACAGTGTAGAACAAGACAACATCACACTAGTTTCATTCATCCGATCCCTGTCTTGTCTTCTCTTCACTTTATTTGAAATGAAGACCTGTAGCTACAATAAGATGATGACGGTACGATCAAAAGAAAAGAAAATAGCTCCCTCTAGTGTCATTTCTGTTCAGTAGCTAAGTAGAGCAAAGTCTCATTTGCAGTTACAAAAGGTAAGTTGGGAACGATGTAGTTTTTTTTTATGTATTCTTGTATATTTTATTTATGTGTAGCCTACAGTATATAGCCAGTATATACCCAAAACGCAAATAAAGTTCATAATCGCACTGCACATTAGGTGCCCTAAAATTGCTTAAAAGGCAATATTATTGATTAATGTTATTATTGATTAATCTAATGCATAAGGAAACTATGTAATTTATTATTTTCCCCCCATCGTCTGTTCTGGGAGTATGTAAATTTGGTGAGAGAGGGTACGAAATTCCGTGAAAAGGGTGAAATGCTTTGCGGCAGCAACAAATTGGAGAAAACCTAACGGCCAGCTTGAATCTCTGTGCCTTGGCAATTCATTTGTCAGAATGATTAGGTTTCTGTCAAAGTTGTGTGACAGTCAAGTTTGCAAATATCAGTGAGTGCCGTAAACTGTCGCAAAATTGTGCGTGACTTCTCGGCAAACAGATTAGCTAACAAGTTATCAATTCATTAAACTGTTTCCCACAAAAGCCGTTTATTCAGCATAGTGAAATCTCTCCTCCATTGATGTCGATTAACCTGTCTAATCTCCTTCCTTGCATACCATAGCATTCCTCTTGCTAACCTTGGGGGCCTTTGTTATAGCTAGGCTAAGTAATTATGATAGTGGTAGGGGCGTTGCTATGGTCGAAAGAGATAAGGAGTTTAGCCCCTGAGAAAAAAAAATATATATATATACAGTGGTGTGAAAATGTTTTTGCCCCCTTCCTGTTTTTTTTAATTTTTTGCATATCTTTCTCCATTTGTGGATAATGGCTCTAACCGTGGTTCGCTGGAGTCCCAAAGCCTTAGAAATGGCTTCATAACCCTTTCCAGACTGATACATGTCAACTATTTTGTTTCTCATCTGTTCTTGAATTTCTTTAGATTGCGGCATGATGTGTTGCTCTTTAAGCATGCTTCACTTTGTCAGACAGGTTCTATTTAAGTGATTTCTTGATTCAACAGGTCTTGCAGTAATCAGGCCTGCATGTGGCTAGTGAAATTTAACTTATATGTATATATATGTCTTTGACTATATGCACGGTTACTTCCTGGTTTTAGATAAGCCAGCTCAGTCACGTCCGGTCACTATTTGAAGAAAAGTTTTGTTTGTCTAACCATGCTGTACACAATATACTACTGTTTCAGGAATGACAAACGCAAATGTAAAAAATGAAGTAAGTGAATCTGCTAAATTGTTCTGCGATTTATTTCAAAATATTTGATGCATTATTATTTAATTGTTATACCATGAATTATTAACTTATTTAATTTGTAGTTAAACTAGTTAAGTAATTTAATAATTAACCCTTCTAGGCTGTTGGTGTATGGGCTTAATTATTTATTTATTTTTTAAATGACATGAGACTTTGTGATTTCCTGCACTTGCTATACTTTATACTTCAGTACAGTAAAAGCACTAAAATGTGTTACAACAGTCATTTTATAATAAATCCAAAAGCAAGACGCGAAAAAACTAGGGAGTTGAAATTTCAACTGAGCAAATGAATGATCCTCTGCTGCCATCTACTGTTATTATACTAATTTCATGTCATTTTCATCTTAAAATTATTTGTTTTCTGCCAGGAGACACATTTTTGGCACATTTTTTCCATGTCATCTTCATGAATGAAAAGTGAATATTTAAAGTTTATTTTACTGCACTACTGTAACTAATCTCACTACATCTAGGCAACCAAAGTTTTAGGATAACGCCAGTAACATTAGCTGGCCAATTGTCGCGAATAAACTACAGTTTTACTCAAACTGTGGAAGAGAGTGGACGAAGAGTGGACCAAGATCACACAGGCGCAGTCTAAGAAACTGGTGATGTCTGATTTACGACAGCTGTAACCCTCCAAAATTGTAGTTATCTTCTTTTGTGCTACAGTGGCTAGTGTTCTCTAATTTTGATCTCTGTGTTTTCCACAAAATAAAGGTTTTTGTTGAAATGCCTTGGAAATTTTGTCAAACAATGGTATGCCTACAGCTAATATTCCTTCAAATTTTCAGCGATGAAGATGAACAATATTTCAGAAAAAAAATCAAGTATTTATAGATTGTTCTCTAATATGATCTCAACTGTCTTTCTCTCTCTCTCTCTCTCTGTGTGTTGTGTGTGTGTGTGTGTGTGTGTGTGTGTGTGTGTGTGTGTGTGTGCGCGCATGGCTGCACATTTATTTAAAGAAATTTAATTTTAAATTGCAGACATCATTTTGATGACTTCTCTGGACATATTGTTGGTCATTATATCAACCTTATATTGTAATTTAAACTATTATGTATTTATTTGTTTGTTTGCTAAAGTTAGTAACTTACTGAAATTGTCTTTTTTAACTTGGAAAATTGGCCAGCGGATTTCTAAATCCATCCCGGCAGGCTTTGCATGGGACTGGAATAGGGGGAAAATGGTGAAATTAAGTATTTCATGTTTTTTTGTTTTGATTTAAATAGCATTTTATATTTTATAGTAAATGCACAATGTCCTTAGATGTTAGATGTGTATGGATATATGGTTCATGTCAACATGAACTTTAAACACTGAGATGTCATGTAACTCATTGACCACAAGAGGCTGATATTTCCTAACAAAAGCCATATTGCAGACTATTCGCTGAAAAACAGTTCTGAAAAACGAATATAAAATGGCTGATGCCATCAAGTTTTAATGGAATCATGTGTTTTGGACTGTTTCTGTCATTTAATTTCTCTCTGAGAGGTTTTGGCCTGATTAACTGGAAATGGAGATGTGCTATTTTTCAATAGTGCAGCTATGTCCAAGTGTGTCATTTTTATTGGTATAGCAATTCCCTACATAAAAAAGTTCCACTCAGAACCATTAGACATCTGTATTTTAAGTAATGGGTGATTTATTTATTGATTACATTGGTACTCTGCCATTGTTTTTCCAGCTAACTGAGTGAGGACAGGCGCTAGTAATTAGCAAGGGATTCCACCACAGGGTGCTGCACCTCTGACAGACTGCCAACATCCCATATTCGAAATGTGTGTTTATGTAGTGCTATATCTGTTCATACCTGCAGTGTGTTTCATGGGGCTTTACCTTTACCACAAGAGTTTAACAGAGAAAGCACACACTGCAATCCACTTATCTAACCATCTAGAATCGTACCACAACTGCTCTGTCATAATCTACAATGCTCCTACTGTTCCAATTTTATTACTGGTATGTTCTAATATGCCGTCTTAATCACTGCCAGAAAGCATCCACCCTTTGACTCCCACCCTCACCAAAAACTACTGCCTGAGAACACATAGTTAAATCGAGCTACTGGCCATGGGAGAGCTAAATTTATGGCATTTAGGCCTCTACTCTGAATTTAATTTTGGTACAATTGACACATTTTACAGCAGCTCAACATACACTTGACATGTGAGAACAAACCTTGTTGGTTTTGCATTAATTTATCTAAACCGCATAAACACATTTCATTACACCAAATACACAAAATAATGTTATTTTTAGTGACATCATATGACCCCTTTTAAGATTCTTAAACATATATTAAGACAACTATTCCAAAAGCTGAACTTCTCTTGTCGTTGGTTTTGCATTAATTTATCATTTAAAGTGTTAAACTGCTCGATTCTTTGAATTGCTTTTATAATGTCTATTAACTCTTTGAAGCTGAAAATTTTGGTGGAATGGACTTTCAATGGATGGACAGAAATCTCTCAGGCTTCTTTGAAAATATCGTCATTTGTGTTTCAAAGATAAACGAAAGTTTAATGGATTTGGACATGAGGGTGATAAATTGATTTCTATCTTTTCAAATTATTACATTTTGTCATCTTTAATCCTGAGAATGACTAGTGTCTAACAATGCACTGATACAACGATGATCAGTTGATTTCATTTGTGTCAGTTTGCACATTGTCTTGATGAAAAGAGACCCTCACATGTGAATTGTGGTTCCATTTCGGAGGTTTATACATGTAGCTTGAACAACCAAATCCGTATATGGCCCATCTGCCTCTTGTGTGCGTTTCAAACAACCTCCTCAGGAATGACACGTTAAATCTTCCCTGAAGATCATATGAAATTTACAGTATGAGGGCTAAAGTTTCAATACATGAACTGCAGTTCAGAACTGACCCAGGGATAAATCCATATTTAGGCACTGAGATATACCTTTGATGCCAAAAATGTGAGGGAAAATGAAAACAGTAAGTTCAAATCTGTCTTTTAGAATAGAATGGCTTGGCATCTTGTTGTTATTATGGAGGAACTTGCATAAATGGCATCAAAATTATTCAATAGGCTGTGATTTCATTCAAAGTAGTAAAAGTATTATTTTTTTAAAAACTACTGCCTGAGAACACATAGTTAAATCGAGCTACTGGCCATGGGAGAGCTAAATTTATGGCATTTAGGCCTCTACTCTGAATTTAATTTTGGTACAATTGACACATTTTACAGCAGCTCAACATACACTTGACATGTGAGAACAAACCTTGTTGGTTTTGCATGAATTTATCATATAAAGTGTTAAACTGCTCGATTCTTTGAATTGCTTTTATAATGTCTATTAACTTTTTGAAGCTGAAAATTTTGGTGGAATGGACTTTCAATGGATGGACAGAAATCTCTCAGGCTTCTTTGAAAATATCGTCATTTGTGTTTCAAAGATAAACGAAAGTTTAATGGATTTGGACATGAGGGTGATAAATTGATTTCTATCTTTTCAAATTATTACATTTTGTCATCTTTAATCCTGAGAATGACTAGTGTCTAACAATGCACTGATACAACGATGATCAGTTGATTTCATTTGTGTCAGTTTGCACATTGTCTTGATGAAAAGAGACCCTCACATGTGAATTGTGGTTCCATTTCGGAGGTTTATACATGTAGCTTGAACAACCAAATCCGTATATGGCCCATCTGCCTCTTGTGTGCGTTTCAAACAACCTCCTCAGGATCTCTATCTCAAATGTGTCTTAGAGGGCATTTACTCTTGTGTTTTCATGATCAAATAGCAATCTAATAAGTAAAAACACATGAAGTGACCAGGTTTAAATACTCCTGTAGATGCAGCTTTTACGCAGCTGTCATGAATGTTTTCTGGCCCTGTTTCTGAAAAGTCTTTGGGAATTTCAGACAAAAATGGTTTCATGAAGGTTTACAACTCTTCTCCTGACCTCATTCTTCACCCCTGTACATTCTGGAACATAAAAGTGAATTCAACATCAGAGAAGCATACTTTTATTAAAGTAAGTATTCTTTCATTAAAAATAATAATAATAATTACCTCGATATTCCATGTATTCCACATTAGTCTTGTATACAAGCCTAAACATGTTATTTCCATATTTGGTCATAGTTAAAAAGAAGAAGAAGATGCATTACATCGTGTGGAGGGTCAAATTGACCCATATGAATCTTTGATAATTATAGTTGTGGCTATAACATGCTAGTAGAAAGGCATTTCAACAAAAACTCTTTATTCTGTGGAAAACACAGTGATCAAAATTATTCAATAGGCTGTGATTTTTGAAGTATTCTTTCAACAAAAACTCTTTATTCTGTGGAAAACACAGTGATCAAAATTAGAGAACAGCAATGATTGTAGCACCATGAAAGATTCAACGTGATCTCATGATAATTCGTATGTATTTTACGTAAAATGTGGTTCTATAAAACGTTCATTTACTTACGTTTTTACAGGCACTAAAACGTACAATACTGACATATTTTCAGCCTCTAAACGTACAAAACTGATGTATTTTCAGAATTTAAACCTACAAAACTGACGTATTGACAATTAATCCTTATGAATATTGAAATCGCGGCATTGATTTTATTAGTTTTTAGTTGTCATATGAATTACCTTGTTTTCAATTGCATTATTAAATTGTTTACTCATTTACTTATGAATGATAACATTTCGTTCTGTGATTTCTGCTGCCAGCTCGTTTCCAAGAATAGGCCTACATAATGTTAAACAAGACTTCACTTTAAACCTTAAAATAAATAACATTTCTGCAATCGTTTAACCTTTACTTGTCATGTAATGTTTACTTTGATTGTCGTAGGCCACAAAAGGCGTTTTCTCCGACATGCTGTGACTGACAATAGAACTATAAAATACACCAAAAACGCAACATAATTGCGAAAAGAAACAATTTTATTAGTGCGCTGTAATCCAAATCTTCCGAATCCATACGACTGTGAGGAATAGTCCCAAATCCAAGCCTTTTTTCAGCGATCTTCTTCTCCATCCCAAGCAGCGAGTCCAGTGACCGTAAGCAGCAAAGCCCGGGATGACTGACACGCTCTTTACAAATTCAAATGTTGCTGCTTCAAACGACAGGTTTTACGGCAGGATAATCGAACGCTCATTGGCTCTCGCCTGTATTCGTCACAGATTGCGACATGCCGTGTTTCTGGTGAGGTGTGTTTGAATGATGCGCGC
>NW_015505434.1:1243871-1261452 GCF_001515645.1 Sinocyclocheilus grahami
GTTTGGGGGCAGGTTAAGGGGTCTAAAAATCTAAATCGCTTATTAATAAAATTATAAAAATGCATATTCGCTATAAAATGGGTAGGTTTAAGTTTGGGGGCAGGTTAAGGGGTCTAAAAATCTAAATCGCTTATTAATAAAATTATAAAAATGCATATTCGCTATAAAATGGGTAGGTTTAAGTTTGGGGGCAGGTTAAGGGGTCTAAAAATCTAAATCGCTTAGTGATAAAATTATAAAAATGCATTGATACGAATATCTAAATGATATAAAAGATATGTACATATTTTTTATTTTTTTAGCTAAAAATACGTAGCGATTTGTACGTTTTAAACGTTGAAATACGTCTAAAATGTACATTTTAGCATGAATAAAAACATACAAAAGTGTACGTTTTGTGCTTGTAAATGTTACGTATTAATACCTACGTATAAACATGAGAACAGGCTGAAAGATTACAACTAAAATTTCTGAAGGTTAGAGCGGTCAAAAATTAGGAAGTGTAGAGGCCCTTGCTTTGAATGACTTCAGCACATCTGCGGCCACAAGACATCACTATTTCTCAGACTGCGCTGGTGTGATCTTGGTTCACTTTTCTTCCGCAGTCTCATTATTTCAATGTTTTCAGCTTCAAGGAACTGCTTTACCCATTTTGCAGTGTGACGGGGTATTCTCCTGCTTGAAAATGCTGACTGATTGGGCGATGAACACAGGGAAGGTACCGCATGTTGCTGAAGAAGATTCTGATAAAGATTTGCATTCACTCTGTCATGTAGCTGTATAAGAGGCCCAACTCCTGCCGCAGAAAACATCCCACAAACCATGACACATTCTCCTCCACCTTTCACTGACTTCTTTACACACTTTGGGTTCAGTCCTTCCCCAGTTTGATGACAAACATAATGTCTCCCATTGGACCCAAATAAATAAAACTTGCTTTCATCACTGAAGTTAACTTTGGACCAGTTCTCCTCTGTCCACACAACATGTTCCTCAGCAAAGTCTAGCCTTTTGATTCTTTCTGCTGATGAGAGGTTTGGTCACTGCAGAGTGTGCTTTCAGTCCAAATTCTCTTAAACGTCGAGACACTGTATGCTGAGACAGATGCTTACCCTGTTCAGAGCTGAACTGGTGAGCAATTCCGGCTGCAGTGTTGAACCGATTGCCCATTGAGATTCTCCCCATTATCCTGTCCTCTCATGCATTTGTTTTTCATGGACAACCAGCCTTTTTGGGAGACTTGAATGAGTGACATTGTAAAGATGCTATATTCTAGAAATCGATTTGGAACGACCAACTTCTCTTGCTATGGCTGCTATTGGCCTACATCTGGGCAACCTGCTGTCAGAGGGTTTCATTCACTTTTGAACGGCTCATCATCTTGCAAAGTCAGTGAAAAATGGAAAGTTAGGCTGCCAGTTAAATAGGGGTTATCAGATAATTAAGGAAATTAGCACCAGGTACCAGATTAACACCAATAACTTGGAGGTATCTGAAAGTGTTCACTTATTTTGATCAGAGTTATTTTTCTAATATCTCATTTAAGTTTTTTATACTGTGCTTCAGAATATATTTAACTCATGAAATATGCTTAAAAAAACCTGTGCTTTTACTCCTGTTAGGATCACTTCAAATACGACCACAGTAACCTCGAAATTTTGAAAATTGTAGGTTGTACACATAAGCACAGTTGTTTTATTATTGTGTATTGTACATGAACAACTGAACACTATTAAACATTTGTGCATAATGAAATTCAAATTTTTAGACTAAAAAAAATATTTCAACAAATTTTTGTTTGAATAAAACCATTGAATCCAACAAGTTGTTTAGACCCTCTTTATGCATTCATGTATTTTTTGGGGGGTCAAGCATTCTAGGGTTAAACATCCTTGTTAGATGCCTTAGTGTCACAACAGGACTTACTTTCAGGACTTACAGGAAATGCTTAAGACCTGTAGTACTTTCTTCTATAACTGGGCGGGCAGGTGGCCACTTCAATCACCGGGCTAAGCTCTCGGAAACAGCATGTTACGTCTCACAGAGTGGGTGCGTGCCGGAGAACGGTCGCCTCCAGGAGACTTGTAGTGTTGCAATAATCGTGGAAAGACTTGCGGATGAAAAAGCCTGTTTGAGATCACCCTAAGTGAATGGGACAGCACGAGTAATACAGGGGTCTGTGTGGTTTTATAGTTCAGTGCCTGAGTTTTGAGCGTGCGCTCTTTTCAGCAACGTGGGTGGCGGGTTACACTATCATCCCTCCACCCTCCAACTCCCCTTAGCTCTGTATTGTCATTGGCTCTTTGCAGCCCTTCCAGTCATCGCTCAGCTGCTTGGAAAATGGTAATATTGTTTTTTTTAATAATGAAAGCCAAACTGAGGGCTGAATTCCTAAATAGATGGTCCGAAAGAGTTGTTGTAGCTGCAGATTAGATTTACATATTGTTTTCACTTAACTTAGCACCAATAGCAGCAGCAGGGTTACATTAGCACAAGAGTCCAACCCTTTCGGACTGCCTGCAAAGGCCCTCAGAGTGTCACATAAACAGAACTGAGAAAAATAACTAGAAAGACAGAAATAAACTTTCCACTGCTGTGCTAGTTTCCTTTTCTCCCCATGTTCACTCTCGCTCCCTCCTCTCTTAGCTTCTTCCACTTGTTTGCTTTTTATTTGTAATGCCAAGCTTGGCGTTAAATCGTATTTTTCGGTAAATAAACCAGTTTCGGGTAGGAATTACATACAACTTGGTGTGAGGTCTGCTTCATAAAAAGGGGCCTGGAACCTTTTATCTGAAATGTTTCTGTTTGTGTCCTTTGTATAGATGCTTTCTGACAGCTTTGAATGAAAAAGAGCAGGTTTTATCGCGTTTCTTGTGGTGAGTTTGTGGAATTTTTCCCCTCTCGAGGCATTGTGGTCTGAGTTATTCGATGAGGCTGTATGTTCCTCCATTTCGTTCCTTTGTTCTCGGCTGTCCCGTAAGTAGTTCCAGGGCTAAAACTATTTGCTAAAATATCCATAACATTAACAGCACTGCTGAAATACAAGCGCGCGGTTCTGTCATGTGTTACTATAACAAACACTGCATGTTTTGTTTCAGAATCATCATTGGCTGGTAGAAAGACAAAAATAGGTTACATAAAAGTTTTTACATAAAAATTAAGATAAGGTAAAGGTGTGAATAATTACATTTTAGACACATTGTCAGTAATTTCACCAATGAAAATAAAGCCCTAGGAGAACTGTTGTGAGTCTCAGATCAACACACAGCGGTGTCTCATTAATGAATCCATGTTTTTAAATGAATCAAGTGAATCAATGATTCAGTGAACCATTCATAAAGGCAGTCACTTGCTTCGTTTCTGAATGAATCAGCCATTTGAATGAATCTATTGAATGTATGATTGATTGAATGACTCACTTAAGACAGGGCTTTGCCGCCACCTACTGGCACATTTAGTTTTATATTCAGGGTATCATTTCTTTTTCAAATAATTTCCTATTTCACTATTTATTTGTATTTTTTATGTTGAATTAAAATATTTATTTCTAAAGCTACTTATATTTCAGCTACCTTTTTGTAATGTCTATTCAGTGTGTTTTTTTATTAACACAATGATAACTATTATCTTTAATAATAACTTTATCTTTAATCGGCACATGATGTACATGTTAATGAATTAATCTAATTAATTTGAGATTCATTTGATTAAATAATCTGCACATTATGTAATAAATTTTTTTTAAATAATCACTTGACAGCCCTATTTAAAACATAAAAATATGGTCACTGCGTAATTTGCACCCTGTGTATGTTTATAAAATATTTTTCTTCTTATATAGAAATGCTATCATGGATTTTTTCCTGTTGTTGTTGTTTCCGTTCACCCAACTATGGCGAATTCCACTTCTGAAAAACCTGGAAAAGTGAAAAGTGTCCATATGATTAAACAACACACAAAATCAAAAACTTTTGCCAAGGAATTCCAATAGACTCTAAACAAATACAACCCCTGTTGTAACACTTACAATGGAATAAAAGCCAGGATAGAACAAGTGACTGCTTTAACCACTGAAATGTGCACCGCTGTTAACAACAAGGTTAAAAGCCCAGAAGATATTTATACTCTTTAAGCAAGTAAATTAAAGGCTCCCTGGAAGTCTGCAGCAACATTACATGGATATGCTGTGATGCTCATGCTCAATGTTAATTTGTGACCTTTGCATTAGACTGTCATCTACAGGGTCGTAAACACTGTGGCTAGTAATTTCTGTAATGAAAAGAGCAAAGCGCAATATGCTTAAAGTGGCTCAAGGTGATATAAAAGGCTTAAAAGTCTTTAACAAGTCCAACTTCATTTGCTGAATGAACACTGACCTGCCTAATATTCTAAAATTCTTTTGGATGAGGACTTCTTAATATTGTTTCTACAGGGTCACTCTACAACTTTAGAGATCTTTTGACAAATGAACTGATAAATGTCCTGGGCAGGAGGAAAGTATGAACATTTAGGCTGAGGATTTGCTAATGATAGACTTTCAGGCTTGTAGGTAAGAGCCATGGGCTCTTAATATTTTAGACGCAAAGTCGGCAACACCAAAGCTCCAAAAGTATCAAAAAATTTATTTTTTAAAAAGACTGTCGCATAGCATATGTGACGTTTCGAGCACGCAGGCTCTTCATCAGACAATGTTCAGCAGCAATGGTGTTGCCGACTTTGCGTCTAAAATATTTCTACTAAATATTTATTTATAAAGTTTTCTATGAAGTAAAAATGCATATAATGTAGTTAATAATACATGTAAAAGTTAACACGTAAAAGTTAATACATTTTAAATTGTTATTGTAAGTAAATTAATAAATCAAAACAAACTTAACGTCTCCCTCAATCTCATTTGCGTAAGAATTGTCCCGTGACGAATCAGCATTTTGGTGGATAATAGACTTAACGGTAATGCTTGCCTGTTGTGTGGAATAAAATTATGTTCCGTGTTTTTAACAACATACACGAACTGCAGAGAAATCTAGATGAAGATATCAATGCCGTGCTTGATGATTCCAGACCCGGACAATCAGATAAAGGTGATCCACGGATCCGGTTTAGCCGCACACTACTTTTATGCCGACCATTTACATCCAAATGTTATTTAATTTTCACAGAACACAACCTTTAAATAGATTTTAGAATACAAACCTGTGTATCGTCTATTCAGTAAGACTAAATAAAAAGTGTGCGCCTCATTGTCTGTCATGTCTGTTTTAAAAACAGTGGATGAGTAATTCACTCCTTGATTTGCTTAATAAAAGCCTCCTTTGAGATCATTTTGACAGACATGTTTATTGTGCATTTTAAACGTGTTTATTGCTAAGTTTAGTGTGGCAAAATAGAAGCACAGCTGTAATTCGTGGGCAATGTATGTGGTTACCATGACAACCTCAAGCACTTGCCACTGCTCTATGTGAATGTGAATATGTAGATTTACTATAGCAAATCTAAAATGTGTTTAAAAGTACGTCTGACCAAGTCCACCGGTTCGGTTTGGCCCCCCCAAGCTCAAACGTCAAGCTACGCCGATGGTAAGAGCCATTAGCTTGCTATGTGGGAGTTGCTGAAATACCCTGTATACTGCATGGGAAGCTGTCTCCACACCTGTTCTCAGTGGATGCCAAAGTGATATCTTTTGGCATTGGCTGCTTCACCTCTCTCCAACAATTCTGACAGTTCAAAGGAGGCTGTTTCCTACACCATCCCTTTCCTAGCAACAATGTGCATTTAGAACCCCCCCCCCCCCCCCCCAAGTAAAAATGGCAAATTTTTGCCATATATGCTATACAGTTTACTATATTTATCAATCATGGTCCTAGTAGGACTCATAGACCATAGGTTTAATCGTTACATGTTTAATTCATTTACATAGGTCCAATTCATAATGCAAAAGCTAAACAATTATGTCTGTAATTAAGGTTCAAACAAAGTTTAACACAATGGAAGGTGGGATATGGCAACACTGAGAATGTGGGATCACCTTTGCAGGTTCTGTTATCTGGAGCCAAGTGGAGCCCTGGAGGACACAAACAGCCCATTTCACCATCTCTTTCAATACGGCAACCAAACTGGCAGCGAAGGGAGGTGCAGTCCAATTTCTCTGGAGAGAAAAAAAAACAAAAACAAAAACAAACAAAACCAAAAACATGGAAACCTGGAAAAAACAACACATACTGTTTATACACTCAAATATTATATTTAAAAATGTAAAACAATTAGGACACATGGGAAATGTATACAGCATTAATTGAGGTTATATTTCCCTCTCACCACAAATGTGGCAACCAATTGGTTAACTAAAGAAAATGTGATGCATTTTGTGTTGATGCAGGATTTGCCATTAGTGTCCAGCATGTATCCATGATCGCAGAAACAACGGTAACTGCCCATAGTGTTCATGCAGCTGTGGGAACAGGGCCTTATAGGTAACCCACACTCATTGACATCTGTAGTAAAAATAATACGCAAAAAACAGTTAATTTGTATTTTATCTGTAGACCTCAGCCCAACTGATCCTGATATAGCACGTTGATACTGAGCTGTTACACTTTCAATACTTCAAACACGTCATATCATAAATGTTGGCACAAAAAAAAACAATCAATACTTTGTTTTTAATAATATTTTTGCCCACTAAAATGATCAGGGACCTTATAAAAATGTGTATCTTCAGTCACACTTTCCTAAGGTTGTGATTCTTTAGGATATGCAGAGCTGTAGGTGCTACACACAGCCAATAAAAGTGTTCGGCAGTCGTTCCCAAATTTTACTCTTATTGTTCTTCTGGTGTCATTGAATGAAGGTATCTTTCCTACTCCCTCTTTATTGATATTGATTGATTGATTGATTTATAAGCTTGTTTCCTCATGGGTACCTCAAAAATGTCCCCACAAGGTCAAAATTTACTAGTATTACTATCCTTGTGGGGACATTTGGTCCCCATAATGTGATAAATACCAGGTACACACACACACACACACACACACACACACAAATCACATTCCTCATGATATGATCCTTTTAAAATTAGTGCTATATTTTAAACATTATATTATCAACCTTACCTTTGTTGCAGTCTTTGCCCTTGTAACCCTCCATGCATGAGCACTGGTCTGGCCCAACACAGAATCCATTCTCACAGGGCTTTTTACATATAGCTATAAGCCAATAATTACATCATAAGTTTTAATTATAGACACTAATAAGTGTTAGATATGATATATAACTGTTAAGATTTACTGTATAAGCATCCCATGAGGATGATTTAGCTTGTGACTCAAAAATACAGGTAAAATAATTAGATTGCTCACGTTGGCAAACACCATTAATGTTCCTCCATCCATAGCAGCAGGACATAGATGGCTCAAATGCACAAACCCCTGGTTTCCTTTGTTCTGCTGGCAGGTCTGTCTTGGTCTTGAGTATGAAAGAACATATCATCAGTTTATAAATAAAAGTCAACTAGTACATTTGCATTGTGTTTTTTGACTACTCAAAAGAGTTTGCGCCTGTATTTTAAGAATCAACCACTGAAATAACAATATTGGTTGAACTAGAGAAAAAGTTGTTCTCACCTCAACAGGTTTTCATCTTTTGAGATCAATCAGTGTATCAAGATGACACATTCATTAATGTTGATGTCATCAACATCAACTACTTTATATATTGGAAACATAGCATTTTATTTGTAAACAAGTATTCGTTGTAGAATTGCCACATATTAACCAAGGATAATAATGACACTTAAATAGCAGCTTCTGAAAAATATATACTTATATATATATATATATATATATAAACTGCTTTTTTTGTGAATGAAAGGATTAAAAAAAACAAATGTTTGCATAGATCATCGTCCAACACAGTCACTGCAAGAAGAGAGTTCACTGCAGTCCTTTAGCAGTGCATTTTAGTATCCAGCTGCAGCACGAACAACCAAAAAAAAACATTTGAAATTGAATCCAAGAACATGCATTATATGTTTATCTGTCCTGTGTGACTGAAAAGAGGAACAAAACAAAAGCATAAACAACAGAGTTGAACCTGTTCTTAATGACTTGCCTAGTTAAATAAAGGTTAGATAAATAAATAAAATACAGTTGAGAATTGGATTGCGTTATGTTCATGAGTGTAAATTTTAGTGTCCACACCCAATACAAAGGTGTGAATACAAAAGTGAATTTGAAATCAGGAATGACAGGAAAAGGTATTTACTGAACTGTAATTCAAATAGAATCTGAGAACTGTCTGACTCTGCATAAACAGCAATACAACGGTCCAGAAACATAGCAAGGAGATCTGTAAAAGAATCCATGTGACATCAGGGGTTCAACCGTAATTTTACGAAGCTACGAGAATACTTTTTGAAAAAAAATTACGACTTAATTCAACAATTCGTCTCCTCTGCGTCACCCTGTAGCGCCATTTTGGAGAGTATCCGCTGGACGTTAACAGCATATGCTGTTCTGTGTCAGCTGCGTCATCTCAACATCTCAGCACCATCATTTGATTTTCTAGTTAAAAACATTTTTTTAAATTCTGCATCCTGCCTCATTTCAAATTCAGGAATTGAATTGTAATTTGAAAAGAATTATACATAGAGATGACTGTTGACGGCTTATTATGAGATGACTGCACTTGATGACTCACCCTTAAGGCAAAACTCAAAACAGTCTCATGTGGCACAGAATAAAAGCATGTGTGGTATTTCAACCACAGTACCTTTTTTAGTCTTCACAATGACACAATGAGTGCAGAGGAGCAGCAGTTTTGCAATGCATTTCACTGTGTAAAAGCTTCTTATATCTGTCAAGTGCACCTCTGCACATCACTGGGTGGGTAAAGACCAGTAAGCATTATCTGCCTTTGACTCCCTGCCAAACCTCAGAGCCTGTTCATTGTGATAACACAATTAAACATAATCCTGGTACTTGAGCGAGTGTGCTATCATGCATTTCGATTCTAAGCTCCTGGGATGTCACAGTGTGTGGTTCTAAGATTGATGTGAGGCCACCCACCCCCCTTCACCCCACCAGATGATTTAACTATTCGTACATCACATCAAATAACTTCTCATCATTTTAAATGGATCTGAGACTTCAGAAGGTCACTCATGGAAGTCATTGTACAAATGACAACAATATTTTCTGTGGAAATAATCTTTGACTTTACAGTGACACCAAGAAGTAGTGGGACAGTTAAGACATACTTAAATTAATTTCACTGCATATATATCAAAACAAAAAATTCAGAACTAACTTTACCTTTCTGAGTTGTTTTTGAAAATTACAAGCTGGTCCTAAGGATTTAAAGAGTATTTATGCAATATCACATAAGCAAGAGTGCTGTTGTTCCTGGAGGCCTCTCACCTACGGCCGAATCATGGTTGTAAACAACATGCATGTAAGTGTGACATTGCTTTACAACAGTTCAACAAATAAGAAGTTAATGTTTGAGCAACATTTTAGACACACTACTGCTAGTTCTTTAAGCTCCACCAACGGAAATAGCTCCAAATGAAGCCACAGCAGAACGTTGTGCATCTGTGAGTGACATGTAGTAGTTGGCGATTCATTTCTGAATAAATCAATGTGCAAAGACAGGCAGAGTGATACAAACAGCGATCTAAGTGCTGTTGGACTGTTGGATATGAGGACCAAAAACTAACTGTTGTATAAGTTAAAGGTATAGTTCACCCAAAATACTGTCATCGTTTACACTCTCAAGTTGTTCCAAATTGGTATCACTATCTTTTTTCTTTCATGACCTCTAGACTGGATTATTGTAATGCACTTCTAGGTGGTTGTCCTGCGTTTTTATCAAACACGCAACAGTTAGTCCAAAGAGTCTTAGAGTTCTTACCATATCAAGAAAATATGATCATATCACCCCAACTTTATAATCTCTACACTGGCTACCTATTAAGCTCTGTATTGATTGCAAAATACTGCTACTTACTTATAAGGTTTAAAAAGAAAATGTTTAAAATGCATACACACAGTTTAGTTGAGTGATAACATTTGCCTTCTTTAATGCTGTTAAACTACATCAGCATCACCACCTCAGGTGTGCATCATTTTCTAATAATTAAACGGCCCGTCTTCAATTATTTCTTACATATAATGACCCCCCTGAAGGCCATTGTGTAAATCGTACTCTGACTACAAACCATCATGCTCTTTAAGGTAGCAAACCTCTGGACTTGTGGTAATGCCTAGGATAGCAAAAGTCCACTAAAGGAGGTAGAGCTTTTTCACATTTGGCTCCTAAACTCTGGAATAGTCATATAATGATAATGTGCGGGGCTCTGACACACTCTCCCAGTTTAAATCTAGATTAAAGACACATCTCTTTAGCCAAGCATTTACAGTACATAATGCATCTCATAACCTTGTACTTAAATCTGATCAAATGTATGATTATTCTTTGCTTGAAATGTTATGAACAGCATCTACGCTAATTATTCTCGATTTGATTTTCTGTCTCTACCTCGGGATGCCCATCCTGTGGTAACTAGAGACTGCGCAAGCTCCAGTTTGGATCCAGCCTCTTATGAATACATCAGAAGACCCAATGACCTGAGAGGAGATGGCACTAACCCCTACGAGGACCTCAGATGAAGCCAACTATGAAGAAATATACAGAACAGCCACATTTTCCTTACATTTGAATCATTATTATCACAACATACAATCATTGTGTTCATCGTTTGTGCTCGAATACATGTCATGAACTAACTGCGTGATTTGTATTATCCTAGACATGTACATTTCTGCCATATGGACATTACTTTGACATAGTTTCCTCTGATAAAAAATAACTCTTATTTGTAACTTAATATAGAAACATGCATCTCTTGTAAAGCTGCTTTGAAACGATACGTATCATGAAAAGCACTATACAAATAAACTTGCATTGAATTGAATATGAGTAGCCTAAGTGATATGGAAGGACTGCCACCTTCTGTCTGCCTTGAAAAAGAAAAGAAAATGATTTGTCCTGTGTGTGATGATTATCTGTTCACAGATGAAGCTTTGATCTGTAGCAGTATATTCTGGAATGTCATTACACTCCATATGAGACTTGATATATATAATTTGGATATACTGAATGTGACATATTACTTGAAAGTTGTGACATTTAAGAACTGAATCAAAGTTTCTTTGCCTCACAACCTGTTGACCTCATGTTGAAAGTCTCTTATGTGAATAGTAGAGCTCTCTGATGTGTTCAACAGGTGCCAGGCAGTGATGAACACAGCAGGGTCAAAGGTCGTAAGGAACTGGGCTTCTTCCAGGTGTTGGAGGTCATAGGCCAAGCCACGGGGTTCAGAGGGTGTGACAAGACACCTGCAGAGGGGCTGACGGGGCATCAGTGATGCATAACTGTGTGACACATTTGACACAACAGGGGTGGGGAACCGAAATGATGAGCTCTTGGGTGGGTCATAGATGAAACAACTCAAAGTCAGGAAGGCCCTTTGTTGTCCACTGATTCATTGAACGAGACATTCTATATACATGACACCTGTGGCGGCGGTGATTTATTAGGTTCTTACACATTTCAGCACACTGGTTATTTTGCCAGTCACATGCCATGCAGCTCATTCAGATGTGTTCATAAAAACAATAAAGTTTAATAATTTTATGCTCTTCATATTGTGATATGGAGAAGTGCTTCACCAGCACTCTATGCAGCACTTATTTTAACATCAACACAC
This sequence comes from Sinocyclocheilus grahami, assembly GCF_001515645.1. Taxonomy (NCBI): domain Eukaryota; kingdom Metazoa; phylum Chordata; class Actinopteri; order Cypriniformes; family Cyprinidae; genus Sinocyclocheilus; species Sinocyclocheilus grahami. The sequence goes on from NW_015505434.1 coordinate 1,255,636, forward strand.
TCAAATATGTGTCTCAATGCAAAGAGATCTTTTGGATTAACCAGGTCTGAAAAGGAATTATTCTAGGATAAATGTATATTTTGGCACTGGAGATCACTTTTTTTCTCCCAGTTATTTGTTAAAATCGTACGACTGAATAAAAAAATATTTAAAAAAATAGCAAGAATGAGTTTGTTGGATAAGAATGAGCACGAGTGGGGTTTGTTCAATGAGGCAAGAGCCAATGCCTCCTCAAAAATTCAGATTAGAAATAAACTGTAAATACAGAAATAAAACAAAATAAATATGACTAAATATGACATTAAAGGTGCATTCAGTTGTTTGGTGCTAATTTAATATATTGTATTTTTGTGAAGAGTCATCTGAATGGTATTCTCTCACTGAGATTAATTCTGACTCTACTCATATTAGTTTTCCATAAACAAGTTTTAATTCACCCCCCTCAGTATACAGTGTTTCGCCACAATGAAATGATGTTAAGGCCGGGACACACTGAACGATTTTCGGCTGTCATAGACGAAAGATTAGCAATTGTGAAACAATCGTGGCTCCTAATCGGTGGTCCGATGTCGTATAGTGAGAAATGTTCAAAGATGGCCTTTGTCACAGTCTTGCGACCAAAGATAGCCTACAATAATTTTCTGACAGTGTCAGAAATTCAGCATGATCATCACACAGTGTGTTTGCTGCTACAACCTACGTCTACTGACCAGCCAATAAAAATGCAACATGAAATGGTGTGTTGATCAATGCGACGTGGCATTAAAACTTAAAACCATGTACTTCAAACTCTTTTCCCTTCCTTTCACATCTTTTTTTTCTGCACACATAAAAAGTACAACTGCCAAACTATGACTCTTTTTGTCTCTTCATAGTCTGATAGCAAACAATTTAATTAAAGTTGTCTGCTGTAGCCAGCTGAGCCAGAGGGTGTTTAGCCGGTGTGGAAAAATAACTTCTGATTCCGTCACAGAAGTGCAAGCCAAAATTTGAAGACTTGCCAAAATACAGAGACATTGGGGTAAAACAAGGGTAAACATTGGCAGTGTTTTTAAAAGATTTTGATGGAGTATTTGGGTTTCAACTGATACAACAAACATGTAGAGTTTCTTCTCGACAGGTAAGCTAAACTTCAAAAGTATTCTTACTATGTTGTTATTGAAAGGTCCAACCTGTGAAGACATGCCTTCACTTTTATAGATCCGTAAGAGCTGATTATTGAGTTGGCGGAGGGTGGCGTGATGCGCGAAAGGAGCGTTTGCAAAGGTTGTTTGCAAAAAATGCTTTATTTTTGTAGTTCCGCTAAGAGACACTAGTAGGGCACAGACTGCATACATGCACCAGCAATGCTAAAGCTACCTAAAGAACTACAGAATTCCCCTTTAAATAGTACATGAAATACTTCCCTATAGTATGCAAAAAAACAGTACGCCAGAATGTCACAGAATTCATAAAACAGTATGCGATGACCTAGTATAGATGACCTACTACTTCCACCAGGATTTTGAAGTGCACATTCGATGGACACTTTACTATCCCATGAGGCCATGAGGATTTATGAATAAGTGTGTTTGACTTGAAGAGGCACTGCACAGACCAACTTGTGTATGACATCAAAGTACCGCGAGAGTGATTCAAAAGTATATTTAGCCTTCTGCTCTCTAATTCGTACTTGCAATACTTTGATGGCATACACTGATCGGTCTGTGCAGTGCCGCTTCAAGTTGAACACACCAATTGGCAGTGAAGTAATGCAAATGACGCTGGTAGCTCACGTGATATTATGTGTATTTTATGTGAGGCTTCCAGTGTCATCCACTTCCAGTTATTTTGCAGGGAACAAAACAGGTCATTATGCTGCTTGAAATGGCAAGTTACTGGTATTTCTTGTCATATTATTTTAAAGTATTGTCTCTCTCTCTCTCTCTTTACTCCACTTTGTTATTCAGCTGAACAATTGGCATGTTGTTAAATAACAGTACAATCAATTGGACGCACAGTAATTATATCCTTCACAGCCTTGTTTTCATTCCTGAAAAAAAAAAAATATATATATATATATATATATATAAGATAAGACTTGAGACTCTTCAGACCAAACAATCAATGAGAGCAATATTACACATCAGCAGAATGGAGGTGTCTGTAAACATTTTAAAGATTTAAAAACACAAAAATGTCAAAAATCAACAAAATGGACATACATTTCAACCAGTGCTCTTTGATTTCTATGTTCTTAAGTGTCTCATAGCTCAACAACTTGTTTGGTCAATTCACTAAAAATAAAGAACTTACTTAAAATAATTCAAATGATAGCCATCAGTCAACTGCTGAGAAACTTTCGAATGGAAAACTTTTCTCTGGTCATTCAGGGTGCTCACAGTGCGTATAACTGCAGGTGACACGGAATGGGTTATTAACAACAGTCTCTCGGCTTTTTGAAACACTTCCAGTTAAATAACTGAAAATTAGTATCACTCAAAAACGATTTAGGCCTGTTTCTTATCTGTTTCACTTATGTATGATTGACAAATATGCATCACATTAAAGTTAATTAGTTTATTTTAAAACGGTGTAATCCAGTTGGATGGAAATTGTATATGCAATTCAAATACATAAATATTAAATTGAGGCCTACATATTTTTGGTTGTCTAACTTGTTGAAAGGCTTGAAACTTAACAATGTGCTAAAAAAATATGCATAAACCCAGAGTATGTTGCCTCCCACCACACACCACAGATACAGATAACAATGTCAATATACAAGAAACACTGGATTCTTATGATATTAAATGATGCAGGTTACATTAGGATGATTAATTTATTTTCAGCATGCACATCTGGTTCAGGGTGGACAAGACCACGGTCAGATTAGGATGTTTCCCATTAAAGATGTGTGTGTTTGTGTATTTCTCTGCATGCACAAGTACATGTTTATCAGGAGCGTGTGTGGGCTGTCAGTTTTGACTGTTATCCCTTCAGATTCACGATGCAGCTTGTAAACTCCAGATTCTCAGGGAGTTGACAGACAGTAAGGCAACTTACACAGACAACAGCAACACAAGAAATCATCACGCACATCATGATCCAGCTATGCCTGGCCTCATTAACCAACCGATACACAAAAGAGACACTGTAAACACCACGTGCCTGAGTCATAAGCACATACTGTGCTGATTAAGTTCTATTGCGAGGAATATAACACAAAAACATTTATATGATAACCACATCTATGATTACATTTATCAGTCTGAGGATTTCAAGTGGGTTTTCTTTTTTTGAGGAGGGGGACAAGTCAAAGAGTTGTTAATTCGGTACGATCTTGATTTTTTTATTATTTATTTTTTTGAAAGCAATTAACACTGTTATTAACACATAAACGTTAAAATTCTATTCCAAATAAATGCTGTTCTTTTGAATTTTCTATTCAGTCGCATCACAGTTTCCACAAAAATATGAAGCAACACAGCTCTTTTCAAGAGTGATAATAAGAAATGTTTCTTGAGCCACAAATTATTAAAATAATTTCTGAAGGATCATGTGACACTGAATACTGGAGTAATGGCTGCTGGAAATTCAGCTTTGACATCATAGGAATAAATTACTTTATAAAATATATGATTGGAATGCACTTAGCAAAAACACAAAGGAAGATATTTAAAAAATTTATTAGTAATCCCCCCCCGCCCCCCCATTGAAAGTGATTGGGGTAAAGTGTTGTTTTGGACCCCATTGACTTCCATTGTATGGGCAAAAACAGTTGAAACATTCTTCAAATAATCAGCTTTTGTTTTCCACAGAAGAAAGAAAGTCTCTGAACAACATGAGAGTGAAAACTATGCCTTTAAGTTACAATGTGCAGTAATTAAAATGTGGTCACTGAATTTATGTACAATATGTTCATTGCTATTTTTTTATTTATTTTTTTGCTGGTCTTACATGAAAGTTTTATCACTTCACTGGTGCCAGAACTTGAAAAGGTGAGGAAAATTTCCTTATCCACTTTTACAGATGACCTTGCAAGGTCTTAAGTGCACATCTTTAAGCGAAAGCCCATTCATCTCCTTTGATCATACTGCAGAAAGCTGGACTGTGGCTTTAGATGTAGCCTGTGTAAACGCAAGGAGACTTACAGATCTGAAGCACAGAAACACAGCGAGTTTGCCAAGATGAATGAACGTTTGCACAGGTTAATATAACAATACGCTACGCAAGTACAATCATAAAACATTTGCATAGCTTGTTTTAATGTGTTTGGGAAAATTTGCAGCCACGGTTTGAAAAAATGCCTCAACATGGAAACTTTTACTTAGGTGGTCCCATTCTGTTGATACCAAGTGTTTACTAAGCCCCGCTAAGGATCGCGGTACAGGAAGATGGACAAAAAAGACAAAGTGTCTCATTGCACAACCACATGAGTGCAGTGCCACACACATTCACCCATGTTTGCATTCACATCCTGCATCTAAAATACCACACGTAAACACCAAATTGGCATACGAACTGAAGTCCTCTACACCCATCCCCCTTCTATCATTCTCTCATCCTGACATCTACCTGTCTCCTCCTGCCAATCTCCAATCCTTGCCCTTGGATGGGGCTGGGTGTGTGTTTACATGACAGATTGGGCCCCAGTAGGAACCATAATTGCATCATTTCATGGATCCGAGTCAGAAGTGAAGATTCAAGGCCTTGGAGAGAGTTACTCTTTTAAGCTAATCTGCCATATGCAATATGCTAGAGTGCTTGACAAAGAGAGATTAGTTCTACTATAGGTAAAGCCTGGAAGATAGCATGGAGCTGTTGACATGTAGGGTATAGCCCTACCCTGTGTACTGGTTTAATTGCGGTTTCCTGAAGTCTAAAGGGAATAAGTTCCAACTTTATATTAAGTGGACTTAACTACTATGTACTTACATTTAAATTAATCATTTGGTACAATGCACTTATTGTGTACATACATGTTTTTAATTAAAAAAAATGCCTGCATGTAATTAATTTCTGTAATTGCATTTATAATTACACTGTTGACCCATCCCTTACACCTAAACCCACCCTTAAACCTACCCAAACCACCAAACCTGTCCCTAACCTCACCCATATCCCACCTCAATAGCAGCAAAAGTGTTTTGCAATACAATATGAACACAATAAGTACATTGTACTTATTTTTTGATGTAGGTACATAGTAGTTAAGGCCACTTAATATAAAGTGGGACCGGGAATAATATATATAAATCTGTCAAATTCTTATTTACTCACCCTCATGTCATTCTAAATGATTATCTTTCTTCTGCAGAACACAAAAGAAGATATTTGTAGAATCTTTCAGCTGTTTTTTTTTTCCATATAATAAAGATCAATGGGCTCCAAAAGCTTCAAGATTAAAAAAGGACATAAGGATTGCTTAAAAGTAATCCAAACAACTCCTGTGGTTTAAATGCAAAGTTTTCTGAAGCGATACCATAACTTGGTCATGTGATCATGGATCATGTTCACTCAAGAACCAATGAGGTTTGATTTTTATCAATGTTTGACCACAGAGACCTTAGTCAGGCTAGACGCCAAATTAAACGAGGATGTGAGGGATCGACTTAGTCTTTACAATGGCACGCACTGTACGAAAGTCCGAGATCATGTAATTTTCTCAACTCACAATTTTCAAAATGGTTTAATGGAGTTTTGGTCTACTGAAAGTTTCGGTCCCACTTAATATTAAGTGGCCTTAATTACTATGTACTTACATAAAAAAATAATTACAATGTACTTAGTGTTCATATTGTGTTGCAAAACACTTTTGCTGCTATTGAGGTGGGA
>NW_015505434.1:1261762-1281542 GCF_001515645.1 Sinocyclocheilus grahami
TTTATAATTACACTGTTGACCCATCCCTTACACCTAAACCCACCCTTAAACCTACCCAAACCACCAAACCTGTCCCTAACCTCACCCATATCCCACCTCAATAGCAGCAAAAGTGTTTTGCAATACAATATGAACACAATAAGTACATTGTACTTATTTTTTGATGTAGGTACATAGTAGTTAAGGCCACTTAATATAAAGTGGGACCGGGAATAATATATATAAATCTGTCAAATTCTTATTTACTCACCCTCATGTCATTCTAAATGATTATCTTTCTTCTGCAGAACACAAAAGAAGATATTTGTAGAATCTTTCAGCTGTTTTTTTTTTCCATATAATAAAGATCAATGGGCTCCAAAAGCTTCAAGATTAAAAAAGGACATAAGGATTGCTTAAAAGTAATCCAAACAACTCCTGTGGTTTAAATGCAAAGTTTTCTGAAGCGATACCATAACTTGGTCATGTGATCATGGATCATGTTCACTCAAGAACCAATGAGGTTTGATTTTTATCAATGTTTGACCACAGAGACCTTAGTCAGGCTAGACGCCAAATTAAACGAGGATGTGAGGGATCGACTTAGTCTTTACAATGGCACGCACTGTACGAAAGTCCGAGATCATGTAATTTTCTCAACTCACAATTTTCAAAATGGTTTAATGGAGTTTTGGTCTACTGAAAGTTTCGGTCCCACTTAATATTAAGTGGCCTTAATTACTATGTACTTACATAAAAAAATAATTACAATGTACTTAGTGTTCATATTGTGTTGCAAAACACTTTTGCTGCTATTGAGGTGGGAAACGGGTAAGGTTAGGGACAGGTTTGGTGGTATGGGTAGGTTTAAAGGTTAGGGTAAGGGTGTAAGGGATGGGTCAACAGTGTAATTATAAACGTAATTACAGAAATTAATTACAGATGTAATTACATGCAGGTATTTGTAAAATATAAGTACAATGTAAAAACATGAAAGTACACAATAAGTGCATTGTGCCAAATGATTAATTTAAATGTAAGTACATAGCAGTTAAGGCCACTTAATATAAAGTGGGACCAAAGTTTCTTTTGGAAATATGTTTCATCAACCATGGGTATGTTGTTAAACAACAGTACAATCCATCCCTTACAGTCTTGTTTTCATTCCTGTCAAATTAAATATGACACTACCATGACTAAGGTCTATTAACAACATATTTGATTTGGGTTTCATTTGATTTGATAGTAAATTATTTTGCTCTGTTCATCATAAGTGATCGTACTACTGAATTTGGAATGACGTAAGTAATTGATGATGACAGAATTTTCATTTTGGTTGAACTAAGGAGGTGATTTAAGGAAGACTACCGTTGCATGTTTGCTCTAATTTTGAGGGTGTGTTATGATGCATAGCTTCATCAGTGAGGCTCTGAGGGACTCAGACTTCCTCAGTCATGACCACACATACTTCAGCAGTAGTCTTCACTGACTCAGTCACATAAATATATGAGGTAATTGAATGCTCTGCTAAAGCGCGGGTGTGATAAAAGTAGATGTGTGTTCTGTTTAATAGATTAAGTACGGTGTTCGTGGAAGTTCATTGATATACATACATCCACATACACAGTATATATATATATATATATATATATATATATAAAGTAGTATGTTCCCATCTCTTGTCATTCTCTTATCTAAACCCATTATCTGCCCGATAAGTCTTTATTCTGTGTATATGATATTATAAGCGAGTTTTCCAACCATCAGAGTTTCACAAATATTTAGTATACAGACTCGTCATGTTTATGCTGAGTGCTGTGTTACACTGTTTATGAAGTATAGCCAGGCAAAGGCCCTTTGGGGAAGAGAAAGAAAACCATTCCAAACGAAAAGTAATGATTCATGCCACAGATAGTATATAAACTCAAATACACCCCTATCGGCCCTGTTCCCCCAACACAATTATGATTGGCTCCGAACAACGCACAGACAACTTAGTATTGCGTTACTCTAAATACATTGGGGTGACTACGGTGATGTGGGTGGTCCTCATTCATTATTATAACGACCACTCAACCTGACTGATGTCTGGAGATGGAATTTAATAACGCTATCAACCTACACCGCTCTGTTTGTTAAGTTTCCAGAAAAGATTTGCAGATGACGGCACTGAACGGGATTTTCAAAGCGAACGTTTTTTGTTGTTGTTGTGGGCATACACTCTTAAAAATAAAGGTGCTTCACGATGCCATAGAAGAACCTTTTTGTCTAAATGGTTCCATAAAGAACCTTTAACATCTGAAGAACCTTTCTGTTTCCCAAAAGGTTCTTTGTGGCGAAATAAGGTTCTTCAGATTACAAAAACGCAAGAAAGAGATGGTTCTTTAAAGAAGCTTTGACTGAATGGTTCTTTGTGGAACCAAAAATGGTTCTTCTATGGCATCGCTTGAAGAACCTTTTGATGCACCTTTATTTTTAAGAGTGTACCATGTAACATCCTTATTTAAATATGGTACTTTCATCTGAGCGGATAGCGACAAAAGTGACTTATAAGTGACTGAGCAATGTTGACCTCTTTGGCAACCTCTCAGTGCACCTTTCTCTCCACTCTACCTTGATGGCAGAAGAAAATGGACATTTGGATGGTGATGCACAAGAAATTAGACACTTCCCAGCACTTATATTTTTAAGAGTGTACCATGTAACATCCTTATTTAAATATGGTACTTTCATCTGAGCGGATAGCGACAAAAGTGACTTATAAGTGACTGAGCAATGTTGACCTCTTTGGCAACCTCTCAGTGCACCTTTCTCTCCACTCTACCTTGATGGCAGAAGAAAATGAACATTTGGATGGTGATGCACAAGAAATTAGACACTTCCCAGCACTTAATGAATTTAATGTAAAATCTAATACCTTGTTTTAACGGCAAAATCATTTGTTTCCTTAGTTTAGCAGGAGAAAACAAAGAATATGCATGCTTGTGAAACTATATAGACACTATAAACTCATATAATAAAGATTCATGTAGTAAAACATTTATGAAAAACACCCATGGTGAGTTACATCACATATCAGATCAAATTTTTGAGATAAAAAAGTAGTCGTTCAATAAGTTCTCAAACATGCTATACACTTTAATAAACATTGATATTTCTGAGAAGAACCCAAGATAAACCTAGTTATTTACAATAAATGATTTCTTCACATACAACAGTAAAAACATTGTAGACAACTTAAATAATAAAACATTTATGAAAAACACCCATGGTGAGTTACATCACATATCAGATCAAATTTTTGAGATAAAAAAGTAGTCGTTCAATAAGTTCTCAAACATGCTATACACTTTAATAAACATTGATATTTCTGAGAAGAACCCAAGATAAACCTAGTTATTTACAATAAATGATTTCTTCACATACAACAGTAAAAACATTGTAGACAACTTAAATAACTTTAAAGCGTAACTACTTAAATAATAAAAGAATCAGGGTTACTCTATTCACATGACACCTTCCCAGCAGCTCCAATGCAGGTTTCACATTAAGTGCTAAAATTATAGAGTAGATTTACAGCATGGATTCCTTACCTGTAACAATGTTAAAATGCACTGGAAAGTCATAAACAAGTGGGGGTTGTTGTTGATATACTTGTCTTTGGGAGGAATAAGTGATTATACTAAAAACATCAAAAACACCTGAATATTTCAGAGGGGACTGTAACTTTTCAATGAAAAGAATCACATCGAAAACAGGCTCAATGAAAGCTGTGTAATATTTATGACCGCTCTGATTACAAATTTCTAAAGCTGAATAGAATGTGGTCCCATTTTAGACTAGTTTGAATCATATGAGAAAAAAAAGAAGAAGAAGAAAAAAAGATCTGATGAGGAACTATGATGAAGTATGGGAAAAATTATATTTGGAGTTATAGTGCATTTTGATCATTCATCTACTGGATAGCGTTCAACCAACAACAGTTTTCTCTATAAAGCATCAGTTTTTGGAGGGATACTATGGGGTTTTGATAAAATCATAGACTGTATTTAACATCCTCTTCTAGTCAGAAAAAAAAACTGCCTAAAATGATAGCTTCAGCCTCGTATTACAGAAACATCACATAGTCGGAAGGAATGATCTATTTTTTTAAAGCACTCTTGTAGTAAGAGAACAATGTTATAGCTTTAAATTAGACTTTTATAGATGTGGTATTGTCAGAACCATGTAAGTATTTAGTAAAGTACGTAAAATGAATTTACAGGCTTAATGCAAAACTGCTCCTCTCACATATATTATTCCTTAAAAAAATAAACCCTCCTCTATTAAAACAATGTCAAATCTAAGTAGTACGTATCTCAGTACAGTACTATATGAAATGTACACCAGTCACCAGTCTTGTTCCCTTTTGTATATGACAAAACTGAATATGGTTTGGTGTTTAGAAAAAAAAATATGGAGAACATTACATGAAGCTTCCCATTGTGACAGTCAAATAATCTGTAAAAAGACTATTATTTGCTAAAATCACCTTAAGAGGGCTTTCCATATGAAAAAAAGCTTCTGTGCTTGATATCACACAGAAAAAAAGATATATGAACATTTTAAAATATGATAAGATATACAATTTGCAACGAAAGCAGCGTGCATGGTCATGAACAACTGTAGGAAAATGATATAGCTGATACTGCAACTTAAACCAGAGCAGTTACCTCTTTAGGGTAGTTTCTCCGCAAACTAATAAAGATTCATGTAGTAAAACATTTATGAAAAACACCCATGGTGAGTTACATCACATATCAGATCAAATTTTTGAGATAAAAAAGTAGTCGTTCAATAAGTTCTCAAACATGCTATACACTTTAATAAACATTGATATTTCTGAGAAGAACCCAAGATAAACCTAGTTATTTACAATAAATGATTTCTTCACATACAACAGTAAAAACATTGTAGACAACTTAAATAACTTTAAAGCGTAACTACTTAAATAATAAAAGAATCAGGGTTACTCTATTCACATGACACCTTCCCAGCAGCTCCAATGCAGGTTTCACATTAAGTGCTAAAATTATAGAGTAGATTTACAGCATGGATTCCTTACCTGTAACAATGTTAAAATGCACTGGAAAGTCATAAACAAGTGGGGGTTGTTGTTGATATACTTGTCTTTGGGAGGAATAAGTGATTATACTAAAAACATCAAAAACACCTGAATATTTCAGAGGGGACTGTAACTTTTCAATGAAAAGAATCACATCGAAAACAGGCTCAATGAAAGCTGTGTAATATTTATGACCGCTCTGATTACAAATTTCTAAAGCTGAATAGAATGTGGTCCCATTTTAGACTAGTTTGAATCATATGAGAAAAAAAAGAAGAAGAAGAAAAAAAGATCTGATGAGGAACTATGATGAAGTATGGGAAAAATTATATTTGGAGTTATAGTGCATTTTGATCATTCATCTACTGGATAGCGTTCAACCAACAACAGTTTTCTCTATAAAGCATCAGTTTTTGGAGGGATACTATGGGGTTTTGATAAAATCATAGACTGTATTTAACATCCTCTTCTAGTCAGAAAAAAAAACTGCCTAAAATGATAGCTTCAGCCTCGTATTACAGAAACATCACATAGTCGGAAGGAATGATCTATTTTTTTAAAGCACTCTTGTAGTAAGAGAACAATGTTATAGCTTTAAATTAGACTTTTATAGATGTGGTATTGTCAGAACCATGTAAGTATTTAGTAAAGTACGTAAAATGAATTTACAGGCTTAATGCAAAACTGCTCCTCTCACATATATTATTCCTTAAAAAAATAAACCCTCCTCTATTAAAACAATGTCAAATCTAAGTAGTACGTATCTCAGTACAGTACTATATGAAATGTACACCAGTCACCAGTCTTGTTCCCTTTTGTATATGACAAAACTGAATATGGTTTGGTGTTTAGAAAAAAAAATATGGAGAACATTACATGAAGCTTCCCATTGTGACAGTCAAATAATCTGTAAAAAGACTATTATTTGCTAAAATCACCTTAAGAGGGCTTTCCATATGAAAAAAAGCTTCTGTGCTTGATATCACACAGAAAAAAAGATATATGAACATTTTAAAATATGATAAGATATACAATTTGCAACGAAAGCAGCGTGCATGGTCATGAACAACTGTAGGAAAATGATATAGCTGATACTGCAACTTAAACCAGAGCAGTTACCTCTTTAGGGTAGTTTCTCCGCAAACCAGTCATCTCCAACTAATGTATTAAATGAACGTAATCAAAGTGACTGTCCAAACATTCTTATAGACTTACATTTCACTTGATGTTTTAATCTAAATGAAACATCAATGGGATACAACCAATATTCAGCTTGACTCTGCAGGATCCTCAGTGATCATGGATGACATTTTAACAGATCTGTTTCTAAACTGCATGTAAACTGGCATCAAGTCCCATCATAATGATTCTCCAGTTATACACAGACCCGCTGAACAAGACTAAGTCTGTTGTATGGTTTTGCGGCTGTATTGACAGCTACTTCCTCTCCGTTCTTCAAACAACCTGTGAATCCATGGCAGTGATTTTCTTTATGGTGCAGTTCAGTTTGGTAGACTGTCCATCTGACTTTCCTAAAGGAGAGTTGTTATTCTTGACTCCCTAAAATCCCAATTAGTCCTGTAGTACAAACTGGTGCCCATGTTGGGATTGGACCGAACATGAGTTGGTCTCATGTGGGGCTTCCAGTGCTTTGTGAGTCCACTTGCAGGGACACTTGACTTTAAAGTGGACCAGACTTTACACACCATACCAGCAGTAAAAACCGGGGAGCCCTGCGTGGGACCTCCAACATGCGACCCCTTCAGCTATGCGCGTTGAGGTTCCATTGGCCACCCTGTTATTGTTTTCCGTGTGTATTTGTGCATAGGGGTGGGAGTGCAGATGGTGTAGGGGAGCATGGAGATCAAAGCCTGTGGCTTATGAAACAGTGGTGGGAGAGGATCAGATGAGGGGCAGTTGGAGATTGGGGATGGTGTCCTGAAGGCAAACTCTTGAAAGGCCTCCGTAACGTTTAGTCTGCCAACCGGTGAAGAGCGTGTTATCATCCTGCCCTGCTTTTTATACAATATAACTGGTGAGGTCCAGCAGGTAAGACGTCATGTCAATGATGTGTTCCAGGATGCTGTCTTTCTCACCGTCCCCTCGTGTCCCTCGATCTCCTTTCTCGCACTGGCTGCCAGAGAATCCCTCCTTGCAGAGACACTTGTTGGGCTCCACGCAGACCCCGCCGTTGCGACAGGCCGGTTCACATTTGGCTGCAAATGACAAAGAGAAATACGTTGAAAAGCCATTGAAAAAGGTTGGAAGTTTGCACAACTTTGAAATCAAAGACAGATAAAGTGCTCTGATTAGCTCTGTACCTAGTAAGCAGAAGGGGCCCTCCCAGCCAGAACTGCAGCAGCACTTGCCAGTTGGTGTACAGTGGCCATTCTTGCATTCACGGGAGCAAGCGGTGCTTAGCATCTCCGGATCCTCTACTGGCCGTCTGCACTCTTTAGGGACCTGTGGCCTGCATGAGTCACAGAGCATTGTTCAACTAAAGGTCTGCTTTTCTCACCATACACTCAGACATATTTTCCCTTCCAGATCACAAACTAAACACTTGTCAAACATGCAAAAGTGTATTAATCAGGCAAGTATTTCATAAACAAACTTACATTTGGAAAACTTGTTTACAGACAAAGAGCCATTCTATCATGAGATGGTCACGCTAACTTTTGAAATATGAGCTGTATCTCATTTTAGAGGCTGCATCCTCCGGAGGTCGCATTTGTTGATGTCTTATTCAAGAAAAGTAACCGTAATATAGTTGACTGTTATTCCTTGTGAGGTGTATATTCTTTGCAATCTAATAGTTACTTTTCTTAAAGGTCCCATATTTTACACCTTTTTGGAGTTTTATTTTAGGTTTTGATGTCCTTAAGAATATATATTTGCGGTATGAGTACCAAAAACCATTTCAATATATTTTTACAGCTCCTTTCTCAGGAGCTCTGCTGAGAACAGGTTGATTTTGGCCTGTCTAATTAATATTCATGAGCCTCTCTTCTGATTGGCCTGTTGTTTTCTGAGTGATGCATGGCCAGGCCAACCACAGGTAACTAGGGTCAGCCGACGTCACAGCGCTAGCTGGAGGTAGCAAAACAAAGTGGAAACTGGAGGCGGCCCATTCAAACCAGTGCAGGTTCGGCTACATAAGGAGCTTAAAATATTATCTTGTTGTGATGTTGGGTGCCAGAATCAACGTAATACAGCGTCAAATTAGAAATTTTATCGCATATCTGCTGCCACTGCCAGACAAAAAACCGACGACAGCTGTGGTTAAACGCGATAAAACGAGTAGACTGGACAGAAACGATCATCAAAAATGCTCGCGTTTGCAGCGCACACTTATCAGAAAAGGTTCAATAAAGTATTGTCATTTGTTGTAATGGGCACGTCTACAGATTTCTTGCCATATGTATCTTGCATCTCACAATTATGTCGTGTATGAAATAATGTCTGTGTGCATGTGTGTAAAGCAACAAACTGACGATTTATATATAATCATTTGTAATTGTATATAAATTGTTGTGATTAATTGTGGCTAGAACAATAATGTAGCTGTAAAAATAGTTGCCTGCTGAAATTGAAATGTATATACATCTTCATCATGACTAGATAGACACGGTGAGTTTGTTTTTACTATACACATTAGATGTGATCCACCTCATAGTAACAATCCTGTCAGGTTGTCCATCCTTTGAGTGAGAGTGTAACGTTACAGGTCGGCCGATCTGGTTTCGTGGTTAAAGTTAACCTTTTCGTCCTGTTTCCATGTTGTTGTTGCTCAGCAATGGCATGGACGCGATGTTGTCTGGGGGTTTGGCAAAAGGAGAGTGGGACTGTGGGCGGTGCTCGGGGTGGTGACTGAAGGCGGTGACTGTGTAGTTCTGACGTCAACTTTTTATGGAAGTCACAATGGTTCGTGAAAAATCACAGCTACTTTAAGGAGGCTGTGTGAATTTTACTGTGGACTGATTGTTTTGAAACTTATATGGTAGTTACATAGCACCTAGACCTCAGTTATCATGAAAAAAGCCAGGAAATTTTAGTTTTGACAATATGGGACCTTTAAATGAGACTGCCTTGATGACATATGTGGGCGATAAATACGACCTCCGGAGGAAGCAGCATCCAAAATTAGATGCAGCAATGGAGTGGAGACTTACTTTATTCGCAAAGATAAAGATGCACAATATATCAGCAACATAGCAATATTAGAGATCTTTTATGTTTCTTTAATATTAAAACTGCAAGCAAATGCATTTTTAATACTGTAAGTGCACTGAGTACATTATATGTGATGCCTAAATTTACTTGTACTGATTTGAGTTTTTTTGTGTTTTATTTTTCCATTTAAATATTAATATCAGCCATTTATCAGATATTGGATATAAAATAAAAATTACTATCCGCTTATTAGTATCAAGCAGAATTTTAACCTTGGTGCAGCCCTACACAAAGACATCTATTTTCTTGAATGTCTCAAACAGAGACTTTCTCAACTGTTACCTCGACTGTTACCCAGTACATTTTATTACTGTAAAAATACTGTATTTTATTTATTTACAGTCACTTGTTTGTGGGATGCAATCATATGCTGATCTTTTTATATACTGCTGTTTCACAGACACTTTACACAAAATAAACCAATGGCAATTACTTAATCGGGTTGTTCATTGTATAAGTAAATATTCAAGATAGTCTTTAAAAAAGTAACGTGAAAAATGTATTGTACAGTGAAATTAGTGTTTATGTTATATGTTATAACGCAGCTTATTATTTACAGGGTTTAAAGCAACAAATTTATTTAGGTTTCATCTGGCAGTTCATCTATTGCAAAAGTTCAGTAAATGTGAAAAAGATGCTACTTTATATGAATAGACACAGAAAGACAGAATTATTGATGTGATTAATTCATGTTTGTGAATTACTTAATTCACACCTACATCTTTACAATGCATTACAACTATATTCAATGTGTGGGAATTTCCTGCACTATGAACAGTTTGTGTTAATACCTACAATAACACATCAAAATTTGAGCTCTGTATGGCAAGGTCTGGAAACAATAATGCTTTTGTGCGTAATGGATTTCAAATGCAAAACCTCAGTGTCAAACTAAGTGGTTTGTGATGAACCTGTCCTGAAGTTCAGCTCTCCAAACATTCTTATGCCTCACTCAGCTAAACACACTGCTTAATGAGCCAGGCAAATCTCTTCAAGGCTGTCTATTAGTGAGCAGCAGGGCTGTTGACATACCCAACAGGCCAGCACACACACAAACACACTGTAATTGGACTCCAGTGAAGCAGTGACTGTATGGGAAACAGGCTGGAGAGCTCTTGGTGAGTTCACATCCTGTGTATCTCACTAGAGGTGGCGTATGGGAAAGTTAGGTGGCCAATGATTCTGTGCTTAACGATGAGGGTTGTGGAAAGAATGGAGGTGGAATCTGAGCATTTAAAGCAGAAGTGTGTCATTTTTCCTATGTTAAAATACTTAAGTTTACTGTGCAGACTAATAAGTAAGCAGTAAGCCATTTTAAGCTTGACTTTTATTAAGAGTGTACATAGTGTGGGCAACCTCATGCAGCATTCGGTGCAGAAATGACTCCCTCCACCTTTAATGGTCTGGACTGAGAGCTTAAGATTTTAAATACGTCACCCCAGTTTGCTAAAGGCTAACACATAACTGATAAATATCATCACTTCAGTTGCCATTTCACATCATCTCATTACCAATCTACTGGTCTAAAGGCAAATTTAACTGTATCCAGTTACCTTCTAATTTCTTAAATGCATATCATTGCTCTTATTATGAACAATTCGTTTTTGCATGTGTCTTTTATTGACTCCTGTATTTTAAAAATAAATCGTAATTCCTTGTAATTTTCCTTGTATCTATTGGACTTTTCCAATCACTTAGTCTGCTTAAACCCTTCCTCTTTCTTACAATCGACAAGCTTGCATTCGGACAATCAGCCTCCATCCAATCAACAACTGATGGACAGAACCAAGTCTCAGCTCTGATGTATGTCATATAATGCAGAAGAAAAGATCTGTCACTACTTCCGTTTGATTGTGACTATTGAGATATATAAAATATGGATTAAATAAATATTATATACATATAGCTTTATAATATATTTTTCAGTTTCAGCAGTCCAGCAGCAAAACATTGTTTTTTTTCTGATTGCTTTAACACATTGACTAAAAACAATTAAATTGTGATTGACAGCCTTGTTTCTTCCTTCCACCTGTCATAATTATGGACTTTTGTGTTTCTTTCGGTTCCTGTTCTCCTGTTTATTTTTGGTCTTTTGACCTATGCTGTGTCTGAAAGCTCTAAAATGCTGCCTTCAGAGGACGCATTCCAAGGTAGGAAGGCATCAAGGCACGTCAGAATCCAAAGTTAGCTTCACATCCTATCTCATGAGATACCTTCATCTGATCGATTTTTGAAGGCAGCATAGATGTATCCTTCGCTTCCTTTGATATCCCACAATCCTGTACGTTCCATTCCGTGACAGTTGAGCTAAAAAATAAAGATGCCGTCTGAAAGTTGCGTTTGGTGGTAAGTTTGTGTGTAAATGTATATTTCTGACCAACTTTTTGCACATTTGATGTTAGTTCTAGCGAGAAATCAGTATTATAGTAATTAAATATTCGTTTATTTATCATCAAAACTCGTTCAATTTTGTTGTAGATCATTAAACCGTTACGCTGCCTCAGAAGCCTGTCAGAAATCAGTTTCATGAGGTGCCTTCATGCAGAAACGCTGACTGCAAAGTCATTGCCTGATAGGGCAGCGAGGCAACAAGTCAATTGACCTTAGTTACTGTTGCTTACTCGGACAAACAAACGGAGTTGCTCACTGTCTTACAATGACAGCTGTCAGTAAAAACCTTCTTCTGAGGTGTTTCTGATAAATTTGGGACACAGATGGACCTTCAAGTGTGACTTAAATATGCCATGGAGGGATATATAAAAGATGTTAAAATAAATATGTAAAAATAAAGATTGCAATGCAAACGGGAGAATATTACGGTCATCACGATCGCAATGACAACATCTCGGATCAACACCGTTCATATAACGTACCGCAGAGTAAGATTAAATTAATTTACATTTAACCAGATTAATATGGAGAGACACTCTAATATAGACCTTCGTTTATGTGGTTTTGACTTTCACTGCACGGTACATGACGTGAGAACAGTTTGCTATTAAGGTTTGTACGTTAGCATGGACTCACTAACTTTAACGCAAACTTTAGGTAGTTTTAGCCAGAGATACCTTGCTGAAGCACAAGATAACATTAACGTTCTGCTTGAGTAGATAAAAAGTGTAACTTAATGAGAGTATGACAACCAGAAAATTAACGTTTTCGTCTTCATTGTAATTGGGGTTGAATGCTTAGGGACATTTTGCTCTGTTTTGGTTGGATTTAGAAAATAGAATAAAATAAATTACATTGCCTATCCTCTCAGGATACCTGGAATTAGTGTTACAAGTACCCTAGGCACATTGTTTTTCCATTTTTGTAACATAAACACCATCGAACCGATGCAAGCTTCGGATCTTCCAATGTTTCTCTATGGCACTGAAACCTAAAGATGTCCGAGTTCCGCTCCCCATGCAACTGATACTCGACTGCCATTGGCTCATCTGCTTTCGAGGGGAGGGGCTTACCGATAGGTCAACTGCTTCGGACTCAGCTCTAGTTTCTGTCTCCCCTTGATTACTTTAGTCAGTTCACCTGTGTCTTGTTAATTATCCTCATTTGGTCTCTGTATTAAAGTTGCTCCCTTTCTGTTTGTTGTGGCCAGTTATTGATGTTGATTTGCTTGTGTTTGGCTGTACCCCTCTTCAGAATTATCAGTAAAGTCCTTGTTGAATAATATTCTTTTTCATGTGCGTTGTTTTACACCAGCACACACGCAGCAGCTATGCAGAATTGTTTCTATGGAGCTGATTGCAATGACAAGGGTTTTGTGTTTTATGTCAGTGTTTGTTGGAATATCAGACCAAATGATGTTCATTTAGTAAAAACCAATGCCATTAGGTTTAACAAAATGAAAAACGAAACCCAACAACCGTTGGATGTCGGTGCTTGTCAACATTGTATGAACCAGCCTTAGGAGTGTCTATGTGAGAGAAAGAGATGTTGGACCTCTGAGTACCACTGACAGCTTCAGTGACTGATGGCAGGAATAGGGTGGTAACAAGGGAATTGTGGCAGGATGTGCTGGGGGGTCTAGTGGGGGTGGAGTTCCCATGCTCCCCTCAAACATTTTCAGCACCCATATCAGGTCTCCCTTGTCTCTCATCCACACTTTTTTGTGTGTTGTTGTGACAGGCTGTTACGTTGTTAAAAAAACAGAGAAAGAAACCGAAAAGATGAGGGAGAGAAAAAGATGGAGATGGATACTGAAAAAGAAAGAGAGGGAGGGAGGGAACAGAGAGAAAGAGGCGCTCCCCAGAGGATTGGACTAACACTGTTAATGACGTCGGGGTCAGCGGCGCTACTAAACAGTTTGTATTACTGGCAGGGTGGCCGTGAAAACAACACCTGCTGCCGTGGCACTTGACAAAGACAGCTGGGTCAACAGGCACTGTGGGAATGTATCAGCTCTGTGAGGCAACTTGCATAAAACACAGACTGATAAATTAAAAGAACGCCCCAGCTTATTAGTTTAAGACAGTCCTGTAGCTTGAATAGGAGGTTGAATGCATCAGCTGCCAAACTTCTCTTTTTGTCCATCCAAGGATTGTTTGGCACAATATGCCAGCCATGATCCCAGTCCCCATTCTACATTATCTACCTAGGCAGACATCATCTACAATGGAATTGAGAAATGTAAGTGTTTGGTAAGATGTTTTTAGTGTTGTAAATGCATGTGAATCTGGGGAATCGATTTAGATGTGTTAAACCTAACAGTACTAGACAGTTATTAGTAGTTGAAAACATAATTAAGCCAAAATATTTCATAAATTGGGTGGGGAACTTCTACAACATGGTGAATGATGGGTGGTCCATTTCTGTTTAAATCTGTGGTGTTTTCTGTGGAATTGCGTAATGGGTAATGACTCCAGTAGCTCTGAGCTTTTCTTCAGGAGACAGTTTAATATCTCTTGGCTTAACTTGTTGGCTTTGATAGTAAGAAACAGTTGAGTTATTTGATGAAAGCAAGCGCACGGGTAGAGGAGTGAAGGGCTTAGTGGTGTTCAACAAACAGTATAAAAAAGCCTTCGTCAAGGCACTCTGTGTGACTCCTCTGTCCTTTTTTGTCATCTCTCTCTTTTGTTAGCACCTCTTTGTGGTTACATTGTATCAAAAAATTTACTGTGCATCGTAGCTGTAGGCCATTCAGTACCACCCTAAGGGTCTTTGTCAAGGGGAGGAACACGGTTGTGAGCAGGAGAGATTTAGGACAGACCAAAAAATAAAGGAGACTTGTAAGAGATGGGGACCAGGAGAATGTGAGCACTTTTTAACATGTTTGTATATCCTGTTCTTGACGCACACACTTAAGCCTAGAGGAATTTGCAACCTTTATATCGCTACAGAAAAGTGCATCTAAAGAACCTATTCGACACATTCAGCCAACAAAATCCAAAGTCATGGAAGATGCACTGTTATATTTGCTTTCTTTCTGAAATATCTTCAGGTCTGTGGTTCTAAAATGTAGTGAGTAACTAAAAGTCACTTCAGAAATCACTTAAGTAACTCTCAACCAAAACTCCACATCTGTTTTGGTGACAAAACAATAAGGAAAGTGTTTCTGAGATGTGTTCTTCAAACATTCTTTGGTTTCTACTGATATGTGTGGATGTTGTCATTCAGCTGTCAGAACAGACTGTATCTGCCAAAAGTATCACTATGAAGTTCTCATTTCTGGTAGCTTACATGGGGTGAACTCTGTTCTCTGGGCTAAATTTTACTTACATTTCAACATTGCATACACTGAACCAGTGAATAGCAAAACTGAGGATGTGCGTCAGTTTGTGTTTAATATTACAGAAAAACCAAATTATAAATAGTTCACTTACTGGCATCTTCTCAGTTATTGCCACTAGCCAATAAACAATCCTACAGTCTCTCTCTTGTCCACATTGGACATTGATACCTGTATTTTTCAGTGTGCGGGTGGCTTATTTATTATTCTACATTAACAGACTGCTAAACAAACTCGGATGGGTACAGTCATCCCAGTGAGGGTTACTGTACCATCTCAAACATTTGACCTTTTATATGATATGGTACTCTATGATATATTTTATGTTCTCTCCCCTACCCCACAGTTCCACGACCCGAAAACGCTAGGTGGCAGATCATATTCCAAACACAATGCAGGTATTTTGAAGCGCCCATCCCTAGCAAGAACGCAAAGGTTAAAAGGTGCAGAAAAGATGTATATGTAGATACTAAAAATGTAAATGTTGGACCACCCCACTTGACAGTGCTAGTCACTCAGAAATGTTATATCACCTTTTTTATTTGGTAATTAGATCACAAAAAGTGACATGATATATAAAACAGTGAACCCAACACCACAGGTCCTACAGACTAAACAACTCCAATCAACGGTGGAAAGAATTGTTCTTTCGAAAAATGCAGCAATGGCAGAACACATTAATAAAGTACGTTTGAGGGGCCTTGTTTATGAGACTCATGTAAACATCTGTGGTAATTAATAGCATTAGACTTGGGTGGCACTGCCATCACCTGGGTATACAGTGCCTCTGTATATAAAATATTCAAACCTTCAAGCAAATTTCTTTAAATTCTTGCTGAAATCCTACATGCAAAAGTTGGTTTCTTAGATATCTGCATTTCATAGCTTGCATACTGATTCAATAATTTTTTTTCAGTCACTTTTTGCAGTAATGACCATCTCTATTTATTTATTAAATGTGATATTGGCTCATTATTCCAGGCAGATTTCCTCCAGGTTTCACTATGGACTGGAAAAATGTTTGGATTGAGATCAGACTTTGATTGGGTCATTGTAGGACATTGACCATTTTGTTACTGTAATTTCTGTAAATGTTGATACATTTTCTTTTTTATAGCCATTTCCTGCTGATGAAACACAACCCTTATGATGTGTTCGCCAACATGCATTAGCTGGCCAAGTCTGTTGTGATTGGTCTTTCCATATACAATGCGTGTCAGAAACGAAACGCCTATTACCATAATACATTTTTACTTTGTTACTTGTAAACAAAGATACTATAAGGTTACAGAAATGGCATCGATATTACCTTATAAATTTCGAGCCCGAGACCGAGGATGATACCGATGCAGTCGCACAACCGGAAACTCCATCGCAAGCACGACTTGATCAGGACGTTTGTGGTACTTTACGTGATGTGACAGCAGTTTTATTGCATTCATTATTATTATTATTTACTTATTTGAGATGCATGTGTGGGAACTGTGTTAGAATGCCCAGTGAGGCTGAAAACACAGCGTCTTCTCGACATGTTTGCTGTGTCCGAAAACTCTAAAATGTTGCCTTCGGAGGCAGCATTCCAAGGCAGGAAGGCATCAAGGCACGTCCGAATCCAAATTCTGCTTTACTTCCTGTCTCCGGAGGTACCTTCTTCTGATCGAATTTTGAAGGCAGCATAGATGTATCCTTTGCTGCCTTTGATATCCCACAATCCTGTGCGTTCCATTCCGTGACAGTTGAGCTAAAAAATAAAGATGGCGTCTGAAAGTTGCGTTTGGTGGTCGGTTTGTGTGTAAATGTATATTTCTGACTAACTTTTTGCACTTTTGATGTTATTTCTATCGAGAAATCAGTATTATAGAAATTAAATATTTGTTTAGTTATCACAAAAACTTGTTCTATTTTGTTGTAGATCATTAAACCGTTACCCTGCCTCAGAAGCCTGTCCAAAATCAGTTTCATGAGGTGCCTTCATGCAAAAACGCTGCCTGCAAAGTCATTGCCTGATATATATCTTGTGATGTATATAGTAAACAGGGAGAAGATTCGAAAATATAACGACTCGTTAAGGCGGTTCAGAGTCTGTAGATCATTAAACCGTTACCCTGCCTCAGAAGCCTGTCCAAAATCAGTTTCATGAGGTGCCTTCATGCAAAAACGCTGCCTGCAAAGTCATTGCCTGATATATATCTTGTGATGTATATAGGTAACAGGCAGAAGATTCGAAAATATAACGACTCGTTAAGGCGGTTCATTGTCGATTCTTTCTTTTGAGAGACAATATCTTTATTTATCATGCACGTTTTTGATTAACAACTTTGCAGACTCTTTACATTGAAGGATAGCTACGTTACAAACTGCAAAAAATATATTTTTTGAAAAACCATTTGAACTGCTCTTTAAAATGTGATGAAATTTCGGGTCTTTTTTTTAATTTTCAGTGTAGGATTTGTGCTTCAGCAAAATTATTCAGCAAAAAGTGGTTTGGATCTGAATAATTTAAGACATAGATTCTGCTCAAGTTTTGAAACATTTCACCTGATAATTGAGGGTAATTTATATAGTTCACATGGTATAAAAACGTCCAGTGAAAGGATTTTGAATAGCGTAGAAAGCACAAAAACAAGTTTCATGAGCGATTGGTTTGAATTAGAGACTTGACAGATCTGCCTGTGCCTATTGTAATGTCCCTTTTTTCTGGAAATGATACATTTGATCTATTAAAAATGCAAACACTTGGCAGTTGTTATGTGGGAATGCATATGCTCATTTCTAATAGATGATATGCCTTTCATAATGTACTTGGCTTGGTGAGAACGACATATTTTCAAGATCTATCGTAAAAGTGTGAAACACACGGGTTAAATTATGCCATATTGTAAAAAGCCCACGAGCATACAGAAATTATTAAATACTTTAACTAACTCCATTAACATGCTTTGAATCTCTCACCGTGAACTCGCACACATGTATGTCAATTGGATAAATTTTGTTCAGCCGCAGATTCACCAGCATATGAACGTATTCAAGGTTCTCAAACAAAACATTCCCTCTGTTGAAGACAGGTATGTAAGTCCTGTCAAAGCAAGGAAAACACCCAACCGACCACACAGGCTTGCTAGTTAACCAGCGCTGTGTCTGAGCCACCTTAACTGTGTTGGTGTTAGAAACACGTTACACTAACATTTGGAAATGGTATGCTTACTCTCCAATTATAGCCGAGGTTTGTGTTGGCTAAGAGCGGCAGTTGTGTGATGATTTGTTTAAAGGAAGCTAGAGCCCTTGTGCGTGTCTGAGAGCGAAAACGAGTAATGCTTTAACGTGATAATTCACCCAAAATTAACATTCGGTCATCATTAACTCACCCAAATCATTAAAACACCCAGTGTTTTTGTCCACACAATGAAATTTCATTTGATTTTCATTGCATGAGCAAATCCAGTTGTAACATTCTTCAAAATAACCTTCTTTCTGTAATAATATTTTTTAAATAAAAAGTGTACTCCACTGTCTTCAGAAATCATTCTAATATGCTGATTTGGTGTTTGAAAAAAAAAAATTCTTAATATTATCAATGCTTATTTTGTTAGTGGAAACAGTGATACTTTTTTCAGAATTCTTTGATGAATGAAAAGTTCAAAAGAACAGCATTTATTTGAAATATAATTTTTTTTGTAACTGTGTAAATGTCTTTACCGTCACTTTTGATCAATTTAATGCATCCTTGCTTAATAGCATTAATTTCTTTCAATAAAAATAAAAAGCAAAAAAACAAATCCCGCACACTATCTATGCAAAAAATATCCAAATATTTATTGACTACGTTTCGGTCGCATGACCTTCATCAGGAATTTTTTAAACATTCATTTTTTTTTTTTTAATTCCTGATGAAGGTCATGCGACCGAAACGTAGTCAATAAATATTTTGATATTTTTTGCGTAGATAGTGTGTGGGAGTTGTTTTTTGCTTTTTAGATTTTTGACCTGGTTGATCTTTGCCTCCAACACACCTATCTATTGTCGTCAGGTGTGCGGAGTTTAATTGTTAATTTATTTCAATAATAATAAAAAATAAAAACATTTGAACGATAGTGTACGTACCTTCTGCGTAATGTAGATTTTAAATAAAATTTGACAGAACCATAAATAAAGGTTATGACAGAAGCACAAAAAAGTGCGGTGAAATGAACACACATTAAGCTTTTTGAGAGCTCACTGACCTAATTCATCTTCGCCAAACCCCAGGATGTGGCCTACCAGTGAGGAACCACAGGAACTGCCAGTACCAAGACAAAGAGGCTTCTCTTGCCACGACCTGTCTTCTGAAGGCCTCTGCAGAATTCTGAAGCTCCTGTAACAATCATAAAGTCAGGGGTTAAAAATGTCCTTGCTCTATCTATCCTGCACAAAGTCCCAGCAGACTTAAGTAAACATCTTCATTTTTTACAAAATACAAAATTACATGACAAAACATCAGACATCATTTACTGCTTTGGATTTCCAGGAACAATTTATTTGCAACAGTTTGTCTCTCATTGTTGACAAAAAAGGCAGGCTGATAGTGAGGATGAATTACAAACCTGCGTAAAGTGTGAAAAACCTATCCCAGCGGCCCATTGACCTGGCAGGAAACCTGCTATCAATTTTCCCTGAAAAAGCTATTTTTTCTTCATTGGGGTACGTGCTGAGTGTGTGTGTGTGTGTGTGTGTGTGTGTTTGTGTTGGCACAGTCA
>NW_015505434.1:1281771-1285070 GCF_001515645.1 Sinocyclocheilus grahami
TCTTTTTTCTTCATTGGGGTACGTGCTGAGTGTGTGTGTGTGTGTGTGTGTGTGTGTGTGTGTTTGTGTTGGCACAGTCAATAACACAGGAAAGATGACAGTTTCCATTCGCAGTTTAACAATTACCAAACAAATCCAATGAGGAGCAATATGAAAATGGAAGCTCAATATCTGTTTGGAAGCATAAGCATATTCAAGGGATATACTAAGCAGTTTGCATAATGTTCCATAATTAATAATTATAATTTCACATCATATAATAACACAACATACCCATTTTTGTCTCCAAATACATAACTTCCATAAAGTCTTCTTGACTGACATCCCCGGTAGATGAATCCACCAACTGGGACAGCACCTTCATTTGACCCCAAATCAAACAGAGATGGCTCATTTTCTGTGGGCAGACACAACACACCGTCAAGAAAAAAAAACAGACCAAGGTAACAAGTCAACATGAGTTTTAGGTTATTTTTATGAGTTATGGGTTATTTGAGCTTCAAAATTCAATTGAGTTAACAGAAATCACCTGCTTTGTTTAAATAACTCAATTTTACACATTTTACAAACTAAGTGTCTTCAATCACCATCCTACATGTGTCGCAATGTTGATTTATCCCCATAATAACAGTTTTCTTTGTTTGTGTAAGGGATATCCAAGTTTACCACAATCTGTCAAGAGACCATTAGCACTTCACACAGGCTGGTTTTAATTAGCTATTCCCCAGACGGTTATAAAACACTATGTAAACTTGATATGGAAGGCTATGTTCATTTCACTAAATGTCCTTATTAATGTTCAGTTTGAGCACTGTTAAATTCACATTATAGCTCATATAGATTAGGAAAAGGACACAAGAGGAAAGGGTGAGGTAATCCTACAATTACTATCGAGTGTTTGTGTATATTTGTGTAAGTTTGTATGGCTACAAAGATTACAGCAGCTTAGGGAATGGCAAGTATTCTAACCTTACAGTCAGAGCCCCGTAAATGTGATTTAATGAAGTAAGTCATTCACCATGGCGATGGTTTAACATCGTAAATGGCTTGGTGTTTGGGGTAATTTGGCACACTTGCGATACAATCTTTTTGGGGTTTAAATGTATTGGTTGGGAGAGAGCCATATTTGTTTGCTGCCAATGTGTAAGGAGGAGTACAAGAAAGCCAATCCATTACTTAGCCATAGGAAAAAATATATATACACTTCTGGTATTGATTTAGGGTCTTAGTCAGCACGTTTGAGAGATGGACTGCCATGCTGGTCATTTTGTGTTTCAACAATGTACTAAATGACCATATAAACGCTCTTTGACAGCGATAAATAATATAGCTGCATATGTACTTGAAATTCCCCAGGGATTAAAATAAGTATTTTTATATTTAAAGTGTGTTCTCACGTTATGAAACGATAGTGTTGCAATAGTATTCTTGAATAAAGCGTTCATCGGTTTCTGCTGAAAGTCTTAAATCATTTTTTTGGAACGTACCCCCATTCCATCGAAGACATTCTATTCTCAGCATAAAAGCTTAACATTATTTCATAACCAGTACATGGATGGAGAATTTTATGTTTTCTGAAATACAATACAGGAACTTCTTGAGTGGTTGCCTGGTTGGAACTACTTGGCTTGTTGAAAAGAAAAGCCTTTCCGCTTGTACAGTAATCCATCATGTTTTTAGAAACCAGCCACTTCTAACAGACATACCGTAGTCTTTCCCTTTGATGACCAGTAGGATCCTGCCTGTTGTCGTATTTTTGCCAACAGTATCTGTGCACAGGATCAGCAGACTCCCATTGGTGTCCATGTGGAGCTTATCCACTGCACACCTAGAACACAAAGTACCATTTTAATGCATTTTGCAAGACAGCAGCAGTGTAAACACTTCTATTTGTTATATGACACTTCATTTAATTATACGGTACACTGAAAAAAGTTTTTCAAGCAGTACTTCATCCAATTAATAATTTGTCTTTCAATTAAATGTACCAGTATTTGTTTTATTTTTCAAGTAATATTGTTTAAAACATTGATAAATATAAATATTTTCATTAAGAGCTCAACTAAGATATATTTGTTTTGACAAATGTAAAATATCAAGGTTAGATTAACTCATATTATTAAGTTTATATCATGACCATGCCTCTTCACACTGGTTCTGCAAGTCAGTTAACGACACCATTTTGTCACCGTGATTGTGTGTGAATTTAACGAGCTGTGGATGAGAAGGTGGAAACTTTGTTTTAGATAAGTTAGGTGTAACTTAAGGATGTTATTTCCTGCCATTTACCTTTTATCGCTCTTTCTTTTCCTCGAGAGACTGTGATCGGCGAAAATTGTTGTTTGTCTAAACGACGGGACATTTCTCATCCGTTAGCTAGCTAGATTTCTCACGCGCCTGCAGCGGAAAGAACTACGCTTGAACCCCGGACCAGCGAGTTCGACTGAAATTATTTTCGTCTTTTCCTTTTTCTTTTTCACTCGCCATTGTTTATGAGGAGTGTAAGTTAATTAGACTCATACAGCAGCCGCGATTGCAGCGGAGGAGAGACGATGGTGGCGCTAATATGGTGAGTGCAATAATTTAACGACCACGTTTAATAGACATGGCTGTTGTTTGAAAGAGTAAATTTAAATTAATTAACGGTGTAAATACAAAAATAGATGAATATACTTCTGTTCTATCTAGGTTCAGAGCCCTCTTAATGACTATCTTGTTTTGGAAGGAAGAAGAAATGGAAGAGATGCTTTGGAAGTGTAAGTATGGCCCTCATAACTGTGAAAAGAGAGCACAGCTAACGTTATATAAACATTATCCCCCGGATTCACAGGCCAGTCTCAAACTAAAATGCATGTTCAAGCTGTCTTAACTGAAAATGTCTTGTACTGACACATTTTAAAAGGGGTCATATGATGCTATTTTAAAGATCATTATTTTGTGTATTTGGTGTAAATGTCAGTGCCATTGTCGTGTCTCAAGATGCACACCACTAAAGTTCTTAAGGCAGTTTTATAAAAGTTATTTAAATATCCTAATTTAACCAAGGCCTAGTTCTGGCTTTAGCTAAGCCCTGTTTGTGAAACCCTGTCTCTGTGTTCAAACATGGAAGTTATACAAGAACGAAACAATGTCGCTGTTCACATCAGGCATGTACATATATTTAAATTACTTTATCCACTAAAATCTTTGTCACCTCACAGCAAAACTCCAGATCAGCAGTATGTCATGTGGGTTAACTGAGACCTGTTCCGAGGAGGATCACTTTATTGACTGGCACACTGCACAATTAAATGTAAACC
>NW_015505434.1:1285198-1287514 GCF_001515645.1 Sinocyclocheilus grahami
TGTTCAAACATGGAAGTTATACAAGAACGAAACAATGTCGCTGTTCACATCAGGCATGTACATATATTTAAATTACTTTATCCACTAAAATCTTTGTCACCTCACAGCAAAACTCCAGATCAGCAGTATGTCATGTGGGTTAACTGAGACCTGTTAGTAGGAGGATCACTTTATTGACTGGCACACTGCACAATTAAATGTAAACCCTTAAGTCAGATGCCCTTATAAAGACTGTAATGTTATTGTTTGCTCTTCACAGAAAAGTTGTCAGTGACAAGCCTGACATCACCCAAAGGCCAGCTCTTTTTTACAGTAAACCAGGTACGTATAAGTGCATTCATCCCATGTTGTATTTGCCATAATTACAAGATTCCAACTTGGAAAAATAATTAATGTCCTTGTAGAACTCATAATTACCATATGTAATCTGGGAATTTTCTGAGAGCTTCTACTTGTACCACGTGACCACTGTACCTGACAACAGTATTTGACAACAGCATTATCTAACTGACTTGATAATGTCTTTATCGATCTGTTTCTTCCTCTGTTAGGATGCAGCTGACAAGACAGACTCCAGTAAGAATCATCAGTGTTGATCAATCAAGTCCACAACTAAACCCATGTTTTATGATAGTTTGTTAAACTATTTTTTTCATGTTTTATGGGGAAATGTTTTCAGATAAAAAAATCATGTTTTGTTGTGTTTTTAAATTAACATTTGGAATTTAATTAAAATAAAACAGAAAACTGCATGAATGTTCCTTTATTTGTTTGCTTTTTTCTTAATTTTCTAGTTTAACAAATTGGAAAAATAAAACAACTGATAGATTTAACTTGGAAATTACACTGAAAAAAAATGTTTCATTCAAGCAATTACAAAGATTTAGGGTAATGATTCACATCTATATTTTTTAACTTGAGCCAATGAAAAATTTATAACTTGCCCTAAACAATATTTTCTATGTCTATGAAAACTATAAAAATAAATTTCTTAAATGAGAATTTTTGTTTTGATTAAATCTATATTTTTTTGTTTGGATCAAAAATCGAATTTAAATTAATTGACTTTCTTCAACAAGAAAAATGTACTTTGTGCCAGGTTTTATAAAATAGTTTTCATAGACATAGAAAATAATGCAAGTTATTTCATTTTCATTGGCTCAAGTTAAAAAATATAGATGTGAATCATTACCCTAATTTTTTTTAATTGGATAAATGAAACATTTTTTTCAGTGTATATGTGTTGGCATGCAGTTCTAATTTTAACAGCCAAGATCGGAAACGTCCCTTAATTCTAGACAAATCCTAATACTACGGCATACAGTTACATTCTTGTGAAATTGTGTGCTTTCACATTTATGGTAATGGTTTGGGTGGGCCCTTTTCCATAGTGAGGTCCATAAAGAAATGATTTACTGCATCTGGTGTAGAACAACTTGACTAGCCTGCACAAAACCCAGACCTGAATCCCAATGAACTGGAATGACGACTTCAAACCAGACCCCATCGCAAAACATCAGTGCCTGACCTCACTGATGTACAGGTGAAAATTCCAACATCCATATTCCAACATATAATGGAAATAATTCATAGACCAGCTGTTACGGAGGACAAACTCCCAAATTTCAAAATTTAGTAAACTGTTTGACCTTACCTCCCTGGATCATGCAGTCCATGGGCAAAGATTTCAGGGGGCTGATTTGTGCTGTTGAAATAGGGGTTGTTTCTGGGTATAGAGTAAGGAGTACTACACCAATCTGTGTCCACGTCCACCCGAAGGACAGATCCTGTGAAATCACTACGGCAGAAGAACACTCTATTGAAAATAGCTGAAACAATTCAGATATCACTATTATGTAGCTTGACTCATCAATAGTGCCTGATTCATTATAGTTATAGGCATTTAATACTTACCTCAAACCATCCATCTCCTCCATATCATCCAAAGTGATCATGCCATCACCTAAAAAGATGTGCAGAAGCCCATCAGGGCCAAAGAGGAGCTGCCCTCCCAAATGCTTTCGGTGGAGCTCAGCTACTTCCATTAAAACCCGAGTAGTCCTTGTATCCACCTGGTTTGGGTTTTTCCTAAAACCAAATATTAAAACATATTTAAATATAAAACTAAATTCATCAATCCATCGCTTTTCCAAACCACTAGGGTTAAAAAAAAAATCCTGTAGGGTCACAGGGATGCTCTATCCCAGCGTAGAAAATAGAACACTTAATATATCTAAATACAAAATTGCATTTATAAATATATATATATATATATATATATATATATATATATATATATATATATATATATATATA
>NW_015505434.1:1287616-1299248 GCF_001515645.1 Sinocyclocheilus grahami
ATATATATTATTTCAAAATATATTTATCAATTTAATAGTTTAAACATTTTTAAAATGTTTAAAACAAAATTTAAAATTACAAGAGATTATTCCCTAAAAACCAGCACAGAAAATGCAAAAAACCAAACAAACAAAACAAAAGGAGTCAACAGACACTGTCTAGGTCTGATTATCACTTCCAAACAGATGACACTGGCAAGTTTGGCATCTGAAAGGTTAATTTACAAAATGTATACTTCAGCTCGTTTTGTTAATGCTGGGTGTTTTGCATTGCAGCTGGGGAACTGAACACAATCAGAATGGATGTCAGCCTTCGTGATAATTATATGTTGTGATTACATATCTCTATAAAACATTCATCACTGTCAGTGAAAGCATTTCATGAGGAGCTCAGCTTCTCATGATTTATCCAAAACCGCATGGAAAACAAACATTACGCATACACGTCCATGTGTAAAGTGTTTGATCCAAGACCATAACCACATATTGACATTGGGGTAGGGCAGGGTTTTGTCCCTAACAAAAAAAAATTAGTTTTGCTTTTTGGAATATCAAGGCGGACAGTTTGACAATATCTGAATATGAGGAAGGACACATCCCCCCATTGTGTATGATGGTTACGGCACTGGTAAGTAGCCCCTATGCTTGGTCAGGTTTTGACTGGTTTCTCATTACCTGGACACAGTGTACTCGACTACACGAAGAATGTGGTCGTGTGGTCCGATAGCCCAGCGTTCTTGGTTGGTCGTGTAGGAGACGTAGAGCTTTCCATTTTTCTTATAATTGGGGTGGAATGCAAGGCTTAGCAAGCCCCTTTCATCTCCTCCCTGAAAGTCAGATGGGGTACACAAAGAATCCAGAAGTTAATTATGTCTCTTTTTTTAGCTTGGGCTGGGCTGCAAAAAGCTAAAGTCAGGCCTCCCTCTCTCTCTCTCTTTTTCTCTTCTTTTTATTTCTTTGGTCTTTCTCCATCTCGGTCTCTCTCCATATGGGGGCCAGTTACCCCATGCCCTCTTGCCCCTTTGCTTTTTTATTCTTACCTCCCCTCTCCTTGACTACTGCATTACAAATGATTATAAAACATTTGACTTCAAGCAAACCCCACCCCCACCCCCACCTTTTCACCAACCCCGTCTTGGTTATAGGCACTTGTATTTGGGGCCAGGCTCCTCTGGGATGCCAGGCCCTCCTTGTGGCCTCCATTGTGCAAGTGATTTGTGTGTGTAATCTTTGGGGGATATCCATGAATGCAGTGCAGAGTGGCTGAAACAATTCATTAGCTCGCTCGCAGTTCATAGAAAGCACAAAAGTCCAAGATTCCTTTGCCCCCCTCTCCCCTCCACCCTCTTCCCTCTCTCTCTCTTTTTATTTTTAAACCCGTGCAAAATGTGAGAGAAGCAAGAAAAATAATGGGCAGAAAAGGGAAAAAAAACACTCCCACTGTCCTGGCAACAAGATAGAAAACATTGAAATTGCTTGTGTAATAGGTAAAACCTCTCATCCCGGAGGCTACTACACGAGTTGTCACTACTCTGGTGGTCCACTCATCATAGCCCGTTGTAATAAGCAGCTATGTCACTTTAGTTCCTGGGGAAAGTAATAATGTTGGGCTTTCCTCCCTTTCATCTTTCCAACTTTGTTTTCTTTCTGGTAATACAAATTAAATGAATGAACAGATTGCTAAGCACATGCCTCATGAATGAATCAATCGATTATGATTTAATGCTTTGGGATAAGACCCTAACACCAGTTTAATTACAGCACATACACTAACAATTTAGTGATATTGGCTGTCGAATAAGCAAACAAATAGAGTTTTCATGAAATTAGCTGTTTGTGCCATCTCTGCGGCATTCCTTTCAGATTTCTCACAGGAATTCAGTAAAGAGAGGTCTTCTGTGGATTGCTCAAGTTAACGGTGTGGTTCAGCTCACAGTACACGCCAAAACATACAGATCATAAATTGGTTAGAGGGACTCTGTTGGGCTGTGCTGAAGTAATCTAATTCGAATAGGCTTCAAGTGCTAGCGCTCCATCTCTGGACTGCTCCGGAGGAATTCGAATTGGATCTGTAGGAACATGAATAATAACACTCAGGAGGACTCTTTAGTAGACCACAAAGAGTGAAATCACA
The DNA here is from genome assembly GCF_001515645.1 of Sinocyclocheilus grahami. NCBI lineage: Eukaryota > Metazoa > Chordata > Actinopteri > Cypriniformes > Cyprinidae > Sinocyclocheilus > Sinocyclocheilus grahami. The sequence continues at coordinate 1,289,751 of NW_015505434.1, forward strand.
AGCAAAACTTTGTGGTTCCCATTAAATATCTGTTCTACATTAGTCAAACACAAAACGAGGTTGGGTTGAGTTAACAGCAGGTTGATATAATTTATCCATGCTCTGTTTTTTTGAATGAAAAGTTCTTCCTTTTCCCGAAACTCCCTCTCAACATGTTGGACTCCTGATGCACTGACCTGAATCCCAAAACAAACACAGAGGGAGCAGGTCAAGTTAAGAATTCCAGAGAGTCGTATGATTTCAATCCAGGGACCACCAAAGAACAAAATTTGTTGAAATATTAGCTTTTGCTAATGATCGTTCCTTCAACAAGTAGGCACAAAAAAACTTCATTTTCCAGGCCCATTCCTCTGGGTGCTACCAAAAACTTAATTAAGAGAAGACAAACTTTATGATATTCTCCCTCCATCCATCATAGCATATGTAGGGCTACGTGTATAAGCCTCTGCTTAGTTGCAACACTGATACATATTGTTCCACTGTAGCAGCCACAAGAACTTTTCTTTAAAATTTCATCAGGGTAACCTTGCAGCATGCTGAAGTCAATAGGAACAATTCAGCTCTGAAATGTGGCTTCAAAATGTCATGGTCAGAGGTTCTACGCGATGTTATTGTTGGCATTCTGTGCATTGCCTGTTGCTTTGACAGTACGAAGATTAGGTTGTAACATTTTCTCGAAAAGAATGCATGTGAGAATACGTCAGGGTCAGATGTATTCGTAGACAGGAACAGGGAGCACTACCGCCCCCCTCCAGGAATCCCCGTCCGCCCCAACGGCAGCTGCTTGCCTTTCAGGGCTTGATGCATGGCCTGGCTTGCACATTGTTTCTGAGCACCTTTTGATCCTTATTGGCTCAGGCAATCCTACATAAAGAGGCATTCCACCCGAGCTGATTGGAGAAAAACAATGCGTGCCTACCTCAAAGGCAATCTGAAATGCTCACACTAATTCAGAGTTCTATTTAGTTCAACACAATGAATCCCAAGACCCAAGTAAACCCCCCCTCCTCCACCTGTTAACACACATTAATCCTGTGACAGCGCTGGAGTGAGGATCGCTCACTTTCAAGCGCTGAAAAGAGCTGATCGAATCGTAGGATAACATTCACTTATTACAGCAGCAACTCTCTGGAGCAATCCACAAATCTTCTGAATGGCTCCATCACAGGTGCTCATCCTGTCTCGGGGGTCCTCGCAAAGTCAAAACCTTGGCCAGGAACTCAGAGGAAGCTATGTGAGATGACAGCTAAGCAGAGGCCGTTTCTCAAAGAGAACTGATCAAAGAGTCAAAGGACGAGAGAGGAAAAGGTCCATTTGTCAAAGCTAGGATACTTATTTTTTGACAGAGTCGAGAGCCCTCCTGCTCGTCTAGCTGAAAGAGCTCAACAGCTGTGCGTGTCAAGTGACAGAGTGCGCAACATGCTGTGATCTATTTGCTTCGGCAAGAAATAGTTTTTTTGCAGCTGGACCCCTTGAGTTAGTTGAAACACCACAATGGAACTCTGCTCACATTGCGTGCAGATGTCTTCTTCACTACGTCTAGCAAGGACAACAACAAAGCAGTACCATACTTGTGTACCTATCACGTCAACATGAAGTAAATCAGGGCTCTTTCACACAAATAGTTTAGAAGATAAACACTTTAGGGCGCTGAAATCCTACGCTTCAGGATTTTGCTTGTCACTGTATGACTCTTTATTTTTCGGCATCTGGAACACGGTAACTAGTTTACAAGACATCCCAAAATAGATAACCGGAAGTTAACTATTTAAGCACCTCCGTTGATAGCACTCTTACTTTGTTGAAACCAATACATGGTAGTCAGACTGGTGCAGGGTTGTGCTTGAAGACCAGCCACAGATGTGAGAGTGTAATAAAGTAGTTTGCAATAAATCAAATAGGACCACAGTCCTACAACATGCTTCCACACTATAGCGCTCCATCTCTGGAATGCTAGCCAGCGCAATCTACCTTGCTGGATCTATGCAGCAGAAGCCAAAATGATCATCCTTCTCTGATGTGTCAAAACCAATAAGGCACGAGGTGTTTGATCTTTGACACTTTCTTTGGAAGATCTAAATAGAGTCAGTAACAGACAATAGTGTCTATGATAAAGAAAATAAAATAAAAAAATCTTTCAAAAATCTAGCTTAAAACAAATGACCAAGTTCCAAGGAATGTGCTCTTTGTTGGTTTCATATGGTTTTAAAAATGTTCAATTTATGAAACATTTTAATGACTCTAAAAATGTAATGTGGTGTAACCATCAAGTAAAAGGTCATAGCATTTTCAATGTAAATGATAATTTATAAATATCTAAAAAGGTCAAATTATCTAATATTTTAAGAGATTTATTGTCATGAGTGTCTGCAGGAGTCCTGTTAAAAGTCTGTTAAAACGTTTTGTTTTTAAATAATGTAATAATAATCATTAATGTAATAACAATCATTAAAGCCCAATTCAAATGTTTTCTGTTTATTATATTAGGACATTTTGACGTTATGCTCCCCAAAAGATATCAAAATGAATTTTAATTCAGAAATTAAAACCATGTCATCATAGAAGAGGTGTATTCAAGTCATTGTATGCATTTATTTTATCACATTTTTGAATAAAATGTATACATCTGGACAACGTCATTGACCCACCTGTGATGAGAACATTTTTTTTATAAAGGTGGTAAGGATGAGGGTGAGGGGAGATGATCAGTAGACGGAGGAGAGCGTGTCTTTGAATTTCAGAACAAAACATCTGTCAGTAACTGGAGAAGCACACATGACACAGAATATTTGATAATGTCACACAGTGTGTGTGCGTGTGTGAATGACTGAAGAGATACGGTTTCATCAGAGAACACCCACGGTGCTCGGGGAGACTCCCTCAAGTAGACAGAGCATTGTTTCCAAGCAGTTTGGCTTAACTGGCAGTAAGGGGATTGGGCTTGAAGGAGATACAGAACATTAGAATCAAAGTCATAATTAAACACTATCATCCCCCTTCATGCCTAAGTCGGGTCCCAGTGGGTCGCCAGGCCTTCCACAGGCACAAAGGCCACATGTCCTGTTGATGCTCCAAGTAAACACAGCCTACTCGGAATGATAACGGCTAAACTTGACAGAATAGCACTCTTGGGTACTGCCGGGGCTTGAGCTTACTCTAATTGTCATAATGATTGCTTTATCAACAACCAATTATGTTTAATGATGATAAGGCACATTGGGGGTCTTTCCTGTGGGGCTGTTGCATGTTGACTCCATAATTGCTTTTTCTCCTTTTATAAGTGAAGCAACGGGAGGTATGCGATATACATAAACTTCCTGTCAAAAAGCAGGTCTCTTCCTACATCTCCGGACACTTCCTAAACAAAATCTTCTCAAATTACAGAATGCTTCAGTTCTTGTAGGGGCAGATAAACATCTGTTGTGACACACGCCATAACTACTACTGACATACATGAATGTAAGCGAACGCAACATTTCAGCCTTTCTCACTGATCCTCAACAATCAAACACTCGGTTTCCTCTGCTGGCAGTCAGGTTGACAGCAAGCAAACCACACACATAGAAGCCCACATACAGAATACATTTGTTTAATAATACCCTCCATTGCCCTCCATTCAGGTTTTGATTTGTGGTGGGAGGAGAGGAAAAATGGAAATAAATCCATAGAAGTTGTTATTGTGCTCCTTAAAGATTCTAATCTATTAGGGTGCTTCATTTCTCCCACCTCAGCTTCGTCTGAGACGGTGCCAACCCAAAAGATGAACAACAGATCGTTCAGGTTTCAGCGAGGCTTCCTGATTTATGCGAGACAGACTTTTCTGATGGTGGAAGGTCAGGCTGCATGAATATCAAATAGGAGCTAGTTCCTTTTCAGAGGCAGATATGCCAACAATGTCGGGAGTAAAAAGTCTTAGCTAAAATTCACCATTATTAGCATGCTCAAGAAAAATACTTGAAAGAATGTATTAGAGATATGTATTAATCCACTGGGATGTGATTCAGAATAAACAATCTCCTGATAAATTAATTGCACTGTATAATATGTTCAAAGGTGCACTTTCAATTTTGGTTTAGTTGCATTAGCTGACATGGCATTTGTCTTGGTCTTTAATATGACATACATCAGAGTGAAACAAATTATTATATTTAAACAGGCTAAATTATTGGAGAAGTCAATATGAGGTAAAAATTCAATTGTTTACAATATGATTTATAACATGAATTTGCAAAACAGACAGGGTGAATTTTCATTTAATGCCGACTTTATACCATTTTAGAAATTCAGCTCTATTCACAGGCAGCAATTTTTTATGTATCTCAGAATAAAAAGTATCCAAAAACATGGTTGTCACCAACAAGAAAGGAAATCAGCAATGTTTTTCCGAGAAAGTGTTTTTATGAATTAAAAAATAAAAAACTTTGAAAAAGTTAATCAGGTCACTGATGAGAATGGAATCTTAAACTGATATAAGTACACATGATTGTAAACATACATTTTATATTTGTTTCTTATGTATAATACTTTTTAAGGAAAAAAAAATCAATAACCACAAACATTGTCAATCCAGCCAACTGTTGGCACCAAAATGGCAACAAGAAAGAGCTAAATATCACTTACCTTAATACCGCTTTGTACCAGCTTATGAATGTCCAGAAAAGGCTCTTTCAAGAGCTCCATGTCATGTGTTAGGATACGGACAAAGCCTTCCTTCTCAAAAATAAAAAGCCGCTGTGATCCATCCCCACAATGCACCATGCCAACAGGCTGTCGAAGACCACTAAGGATCTCCTGAGTGCAGTAGCAGTTGTGTTTATGTTTTCTGTAGGAAAGGATTGGAAAGATTTGAAAAATAGATCGGTTAGTTTACACATCAGGCTTTTAAGTTGTTGTCTAATGTCTATTATTTGTTGTAAACAGTATAACTGTACAAGCTGAATTGTTATAAACAAGTTTATTACAGTTAGGAACAAGGCAGAATCGTTTTTGCTTGACATACTGGTTTGGGAGTAGACTGAATAAAACGCCACAGGAGAAGTTCATTTAACATAGTCAGACGTTGGGGGCTTTTAAGCTGTGAAACAAGTGTTCCATTAACCACAAGTCACATTTGATGTGGGGATACGCCAACTCACATTATGCCTTAAATAAAACAAGGGCATCAGCGGTGTGGGTGCTCCTGTTAACAAGCAGTCTTGGAGGGATTTTCCATAAATGTAATAGGGGGTGAACTGGCAGCAAATGTATGCCTGACATCTCGTGCCTGAGCTGTAGAATAACATCAGTCTGATGTGCTTGCAGTGACTCTGCCCGATCAGATATGCTGCTTTACAAGCCCTTCGCAATGGGAGGTCCGATGAAGAATTATGATGATCATTTACAATGACTATGGGCTCAAAACACATGGTGGATTCACAGCTCGTCATTATTTGCCTCCGAAGGTCATACAAAACCGAGGCATTTATCACTGTTAAAACAAAAGGTGCTTAGGGCACACGTCACTGAAATGTGTCATTAAATCAGATCAGTTTAAAAACCGAAGTGAAGTGAAAGTATGCTGAGGGTGACAATGACACATGTCACTAAGAGAAAATTAACTCACTGCTTAACTACCACAGCATGATGTATAGTTAGAGAAATTATAGTTGTGACTGTTTCCTGAAACAATAGCAACATGGTCACACCTCTGTCTTTTGAACTATGTTGGCTCAGCAATATTGGATGGTTTTGGGAAACGCTGAAAGTTAGTAACAACAGAACTTGCTGGCAAACAATGTTTTTGGGAGTCCTACAGGGGGTCTTGTTGAGTACACATATGAATCCATCATTGTAAGTTGTGAAAAGTGAATACTTTTGCTAACACTAATATGATCAATCAATCAACAGAATATTCAGCTATGAGCTCAATTCTATCAGAATTGCCAGCCCCAAATGTCATCCCTACTTCCTGTCACAAATGGTCAAAGCCCTCTTGCTGTCACCAACAGCTCAGAGTTCCTGCAGCATAAGCACTTTCTTTGTGTTCTTAAAGCTGGCTAAACTCATTCTGGACACAAAGCTCTGGCTTGGAAAGGGGAGCAATGGACCAGTCAATGAGTACATGCAGGAATGTTGTGACATGGAAGGTTAGTTAGGCATGTCTTGTCTCTAGTGACCTTGTTGAGGCTGCCCTGATGACCTAGTAGTCAAAGCAGGCCAGTCATACTGGGCCATGGGACATTAGATGACGGTAAGGAAGCTTCTCTCATGCCTGATGAAGAACGCTGTTACACGCAGATGTCATTACAGGGAATAGCTCACCCCAAAAAATATACATAATTTAATCAACTTCATTTCAAATGTTAAAAAAAATGGACTGGACCTTTTTTCCATGCAGTTACAATGAATGAAAACTGGAACTTTCAAGCATCAAAAAGGATGCAAAAGTACCTTAAATGTAGCTCATACAATTTGTTCATTAGATTCCAAGTCTTCTGAAGTTATACAGTACAATTTGTGTCACACTAAGTCGTTATTCACTGATAATCTTCCTTGCTATTGGCTGTTGCAACAGGAGTCTGAGCTGAACCTTAGAACCAATTAGAACAATTCAGAACTATTTATGAATCATTCAGACTGGTTTTGTTAACTAGATCAACCGATTCATCAAACAGATCTGACTCAAAATAATAATTAGTTCAGAAATCAGACATTGTTACTTATCTTATATACACTAATTAAAGTGCCAAGGAAAGCTAGTACAGTTGTCAAGATTTTTGTGAATACTGACTTAAATTTTTGTAATATGATTGAGCAGACGAGGTATATATACCATATATATTTAGGTGAACTATTTCTCTACAGTGCAACATTTCAGATAAATAAAAAAATGTGTGTGTGAAACTGAATTAAATATACCTGTTAATCACTTCTATTTTTTCATCTAACAGGTAGTTGGAATCTCGGCGCAGTTGCTTTCTGTGAAAATCTGGAAAGCACAGGCCTCCATCCTTCCTTCCATAGTACTGGCAGAACTCATCCACGTCGGCTTGGAACAGTTCTAAAAAACACAGACAGACAACTGGTCTCAGCCTGAGACAGACACCACACAGGGTCCATGGATGATGTAATCACCTCCAAAACCAACTGAATCCCCTACAGTCAAAGCTATACTCGAGTCAAGTATGTCCTCAGCCATCAGACGGCTTATTGTGTGGGTGTTTTGGTGGTGATTCCGGTGCCAAGCTTAATTCCTATCTTGACTATGGTGCATTTATGAAGTACTAAGTCTCAAATCAAGACATTTGTTTTTGCCTCTCATATCTGACAAGTGCAAGACATGGTCATTCATATCGGTCCAGAACTTTAACCATTTGTTAAAAATTGTCATATTTGACAGTGCCACATTGATACACACTTCTGGGTGCTACAATTATGTGATGGTTGAACCCCAGTGAGATATCACAAACCACTTCAGACATGTGTGGTCCGTATGTGGAAAGTTTGTGAGTTCAATTAAACCCAAAAATGCCAAACGCTCAGTCTGTATCTCCTTCGCTGTTATATCTTTCAGCAGAAACATGTCAAATCCAAATAAATAAGTACACACCCAAACTGATTGATTATATTTAAGAGATTAAGTTTGCTTGCTTACTTTCATGGAAAACACCCTTAATTTATTTCTCCAGTAGAAGCCAAAATAAATTCACCATAATTCAGACATCTAGATTTGAGGAATGCACAATGAAAAATTTTAAAATTAAGTGTGTGGCAATTAAATCAGTCGGTTTATAGGAACTGTCTTGGCTGAATGAGCAGCACGACAACGAGGAGAGAGAACAGGACTTGGTTTGGCAGCCCCTGTGACCTAAAAACCTCACTGATATGGTTACCACCTTAGCTAAACCCTCTCATGGGGAGGAGTAGAGCAAATACAGCAGTGATAGAAACACAAACACACTCCTCTCCTTCCTTTCATCTCCAGTGAGCCTCCAATGCCACATGAGGAAGGGGGCTGCGTGTGGGAGGGAAGCAACAGCACCAACAACAGAGGTGATGATAGGATATCCCTAAACATCTAAACACAACAGTGAGATAAAACAAACACACACACCCACCCACCACCACCACCACCTCCACTCACACTGCCATGCCACCCACACAAAAACCGCAGTGGTTATCTTGGGCCTGCTGGTGTGAGTGGTAAGGGTCTGGGAGCTGTTGTCAATAGTAGCTGAGAGGTCAGCATCTGTATGCAGTTCCCACACTTTTGAATTTTCCATATCCTTTCCATGTCCAGATTTCATATTGATGGAAAAGCATTTTCATTCAGACTAATGAATTTTTACTAATGAATCATTCAGACTAATGTATGAACAAGTTCAACCAATTCTGATTCAAAAGAATAATTCAAAATAAAGAGTCGCTCAAGAAATTGAGAAAATGTGGTAGAAAAAGTATATTATACACTATAAAATCATTATTTATAAAGCCCATAATATGTATATGACTTTTCTAAGGCTTAGAGAACAACATTTTAAAATAACCTGGTATTTTCTTGGTTTTTCATGACTTTAAAAAATAAAGGTTCTTTTTTACATCTATGGTTCCATGAAGAACCTTTGACATCAATGCACAGAAGTTTCCTAGTAATAGAAAAAGGACTCTTCAGATTATTAAAATGTTCTTTACACTAAGAAAAAATGGTTCTTTTGGAACAGAAGAACTATTCACAAAAAGGTTCTTTGGGAACCCCAAAATGGTTCTTCTATGGTATCGCAAAAACCCCTTTTGTAATCTTTTTTCAAGAGTGTGGGAACCTGTTTATGTCTTCGAGGTCTTTGGTTTATATCAATGAGGTCATGGGGATCAAAAAAGTGTCTGCTGATATGAGGTGTGAATATATCCTCTCAAAACTATTTTTTGGTGGCAATATCTTCAACAGGTTGAGTCTTAACATTCCAAACTCTCATTTGATTAGTTCCTCTTCAGGAACTCGAGCTGCGTCGGAAACGCTAGGGGAACGCCCTTCAGCGTGACGGGCTCTGAACCTCGTGTGTAATCAGACCAATAGATGGGCGAGACGTCACGGCGGGTGACGTAGGTTCTACAGCCGGTACTTCATAGTTCCGAAGAAGGATGGGGGGTTGTGTCCAATTTTAGATCTACGTCAGTTGAACCGCTCAGTCATGCGACTGAAGTTCAGGATGCTTACTATCAAGCAGGTCGTGTCTCAGATCAGGTCCGAGGACTGGTTTGTCACGATCGATCTAAAGGACGCATAATTCCATGTATCCATCCTTCCCACTCACAGGGAGTTCCTGAGGTTTGCTTTCGGGGACAAAGCGTACCAATATCGTGTTCTTTCCTTCGGCCTTGCACTCTCACCCCACACTTTCACAAAGTGTGTGGATGCAGCCCTGGCTCCGTTGCGACTCCAGGGCATCTGCATACTAAACTATATCGACGATTGGTTGATTTTAGCTCAGTCAGAGCAGATGGTGGTTCGACATCGAGATG
>NW_015505434.1:1299512-1309447 GCF_001515645.1 Sinocyclocheilus grahami
TGCTTTCTCCATTACAGAGGACCACTTATCTAGGCGTGGTGTGGGATTCGACCACGATGCAGGCACGTATGTCCCCTGCTCGTATCGAGTCAATCCTCACCGCAGTCGCGAGAGTCAGAGAAGGCCGGTCACTCACTGTCAAGCAGTTTCAGAAACTGCTGGGTCTGATGGCAGCTGCATCCAACGTGATACTTATTGGCTTGCTGTACATGAGGCCTCTACAATGGTGGCTCAAGACCAAGGGGTTCTCCCCGAGGGGAAACCCGCTTCGCATGTTCAGGGTCACGCGGCGATGCCTACGTGCCTTGGACATGTGGAGGAAACCTTGGTTCTTGGCTCAGGGCCCGGTGCTGGGAGCTCCTTGTCGCCGCGTAACGCTATCGACAGACGTGTCCCTCACCGGTTGAGGAGCGGGCATGAGTGGCCACCCTGCCTGTGGTCTATGGAGTGGTCGCCATCTCACGTGCCACATAAACTGCCTGGAGATGCTGGCCGTGCTGCATGCACTGAGATACTTCCTCCCAGAACTGAGAGGTCACAATGTGTTGGTGCGTACCGACAACACAGCGGTAGTCTCTTACATCAACCACCAGGGAGGTCTGCGGACGGGGTCCGTCTTCTGCTAGCAGCCCCGTTCTGGCCGGGCTGAGTATGGTTGAGTATGAGTAATTGTGGGTGTGGCCCCTGCGGGGGCACAACTCGTAGCTTCCGGTCTCTCAACTGAGGTTGTTGAGACCATTCTCCAATCCAGAGCTCCCTTCACGAGGAAACTGTACGCCTTGAAGTGGAAACTTTTCACTTCTTGGTTCAGAGACCGCCAGCTAGACCCAGTTAACTGCCCGCTTGGTACAGTACTGGAGTTCTTGCAGGCCCGTTTCTCCGCAGGGCTGACCCACTCCACCCTGAAGGTCTACGTGATGGCTCTTGCGGCCTACCACGCCCCTCTTGGTGGCCAGTCAGTGGGTAGACAACCCCTAGTTACACGTTTCCTCTGCAGTGCGCTGAGGCTGAGGCCTCCGGTACGATCTCATGTCCCCACGTGGGACCTGGCTGTGGTGCTACAGGCTCTCTGTAGGCCCCCCTTCGAGCCTACTGAGGAGATATCTGATCGCCTCCTTACTATAAAGACTACCTTCCTTCTGGCGATATCTCCCTCAAGAGAGTTGGGGATCTGCAGGCCCTTTCAGTAGCCCCGTCTTACCTAGACTTTGCGCCTGGGCTGGCCAAAGCGTTTCTGTTCCCATGAGCAGGATATGTCCCTAAGGTCCCCTCCCCTCCTCTACTCCCCTGTTGTACTCCAGGCCTTCAGTCCTCCTCCCTTTGAGGATCCAGACCAGCAGAGGCTAAACTGCATGTGTCTGGTGCGTGCACTGGATGCATATGTCCACAGAACTGCCCTGTGGAGGAGGGCGGACCAGTTGCTTGTTTGTTACGGTCCCCCTAAGAGAGGTCTGCCGGCAACTAAACAGACCCTCAGTCGGTGGATAGTGGATGCCATCTCCAGCTGTTATGAGTCCTCTGATCTCCCCTCGCCGTTAGGGGTCAAGGCTCACTCAACTCATAGTGTGGCAACCTCTAAGGCTTTTTTAGCGGGTGTTCCGATGCAGGACATCTGCAACATGGCGGGTTGATCCACGCCCCTTACCTTTGTTAGGTTTTATGGTCTAGACTTGCGAGACACTCCTGGCTCTTCTGTCTTCTCGCCCTAGCTGTGTAATCTTCCACACTAGGCAGAGACTTAGAAGTCTGGCGGCATGGGCATTCTCGTTCCTTTAGCGTTTCCGACGCAGCTCGAGTTCCTGAAGAGGAACGTCTCAGGTTACGTATGTAACCCTAGTTCCTCGAGGGAACGAGACGCTGCGTCTCGGGGCCATACTTCACAAAAAACCCTTTTGTAATCTTTATCAAGAGTGTGGGAAACTCCTTATGTCTCCATTATCTCTATGAGGTCATGGGGATCAAAATAAGTGTCTGCTGATGTGGGGTGTGAATATATCTTCTCAAAACTACTTTTTGGTGGAAATATCTGCCACAGGTCGAGTCCTCCCAACCACTCATTTGATTAGATTTTTTGTTATCCAGTTCTACTATAGCATTGCTGAATATTTTAGATGTGTTATGCTTTTTTTTTATTAAACCTAACCTTATTTAACAAAACCAATTCAATGTTTAATCTTTACCAAATCAAATGAGATCAACACATTGAACAGACAACAACTATAAAATGAATTTGTTTTTCCTTAATCTCAGGGGACTGAAAGTAAACACCATGAAAATATGAAGGGACTTTTATTACTGTTGAAAACCAATGTGCAATCACGGTCGTAAAAACATGGTTAAAAATATGGATAGAAATGAAACACACAAACTGATTGGGCTGTCTAATTTGAACAATTTATAACTTCCCTAAACATGGCGAAAACACTGTGTGGCCTCAACTACAGTCTCAGCCCCTCCACAATATGCTCTAGTTTTATTGTACTGGCCTACAAAAAACAGGACAGAGAGAAAGAGACTCCACATCCTCAGCGCTATAGTTATACTTCCATCTGGTTATCTTCCAAAGCAACCTGGGTGGCCACCCAAAGTACTTGACATCTTGATGCACTTCAGCAGTTTTACATATACACAACCTTTATAGAAAAATAAATGTGTCATTCGTCACCACATATGCTGATTTGAAAGGGGGAGAGGGGGGTAGAGTCTTTTGGCCCAGCTCCTGTTCTCAGAGTCTTTACCACTGTTTTCTCTCTCTCTTTCCCATACGCTTACTCCCTCTACAAAGAATCGCAATAGACAGCACACCCTTATTTATCTGTTTTGTAGAGGAAGACTGAAAGGTAAACTGTATGTATACAGTGTCTCATTTTTGTCAGTCTATTTGCATTTCCGTGGGTGCATATGTGTGTGTGGCTTGCATTTGCTCTCTGTTTGCATATCGGCCCTCATCTAATCTGTTATGGCTGCACTGATAGGAAGAAGGTTTGGTCTGGCGGCCAGTTTTTGCATGCCATTCCATCTGATGGAATGCATCATGCAGCAAATGTTGCAACCCAATAAGCAGCTATAGGATGTTTGCGCCTGATGTCATTCATGTTTGGAAGAAAATACAAACCTCATAATGGCCTAGAGCTTTTCAGGTCTTCGGGCTCCTCCCCACTGCCATCTGTTTTTCCCCCCTTATGTTTCAGAGGCCTTAATGTTTGTCTTTTCATTGAACGTAGGATGCCACCAGGAAAAACAAAGTGATTATGTGAGCATTGCCTTGAACAGGCTTCGTTTTCTGCTGCATCCTGTAAAGTGTGTGTGTGTGTGTGTGTGTGTGTGTGTGTGTTGTGTGAGGTTTGAGTGTCAGTCATGTCTAGACCATAGTCAGACCGAGCACACACACACATATCCAGAGACAGACGCACATAAACACCAAACACATCTTGGCAGGCTGTTCTGACATAAAATAAGATGCTTGCCAAAGGACCGAAGGGAAGAAACAGGTCATAAAATCATTCATTTACAGCTACAGATTTTCGAGCTTTGTTTGGGGTGTTTTATTGTTTATTTAAAATTTTATTTTTTTATCATTTATATTTCTATAATACCAATAATTTAAGGCCTTTTGTGATGCTTAAGTCATTGCAAAGATTTAAATAAATAAATTGATTAATTTATTAAAAATAAGAAAGAAACGCAACAAGTGGTTCCTGAATGGCATTTCTTGAACATCAGCTGAATGAATCCCTCCGTTTCAAAGTAACTTTGCCATGATGGAGCTGCAACAGATATTTTGTTTTCTCCCACTATGCGACTTTATGGTCCGATGCATTAATCTGAGGTAATTTGTTCACCTGGATTTAGAATAATTGCAATACATGTGTCAGAAGAGGAATGTTCCTGATGAAGTTACTAATGTTCTTTATGCAAAACTCTTGCATCGATCTTGTTTGTTACCTGGTACGTGTCCCCGGCAGGTGTAGTAGAACTCCTGGCAGTAGTCGTGGCATAAGTGGGGTAGATCTTGTTCTCTGTGTGGTGCTTTTTCAAGTTTGGGCGAGTGGAAGAGCATCTGGGCATGTGGTGAGCAATGGGCGCACTTAATCTCCTGCAGCAGTCTAGAACACTCTGTGTTATTGGTTGAGAAGATCTAAGGAGCGAAAAACAACCAGCAAAGGTTAGAACTGGGGTTCTAATTGAATGGCTAATCCAAATTTGACTCATGCTACAAAGCTGTTCCTATATAACAATTGTATATTGTATATATAATAAAAGAAAAGTCAAACTAGGTGGTTTGACACATTTTTGGAATGTTTTCTCGTTAATTGGATGCAATTCACATTCTAAACATCTCTCATAACAAACACCACACATCCATGTGGACTTGATTTCTCCTGATTTGTTTATTTGAGCTCACAAACAGCTAAGCCAAAATTGCACCTCGCATGGCAGCTGAACCCATGCTGGAGCTAACGGACCGAAATGAGGATACTCAAAATGTTTCTTAAGTCACCAAACAAAAGTAAACAGTAGATTAGGGCCGAGAAAATGAGCAGGCTTATTTATGTAACAAATTAGCTGTAATAAAACAACAATGTAATCTGCTCTCTTCCCCAGACATGCGCCTGTGCCGCAGCAGTCTAGTAAACCTCCCTCTCTCTGTGTGAGGTCCATGTGTAAACACCAATTTATAGATAGATGGGCACATCATTCCCGTGCTGGTATCAACAAATTAGCATTCTGTCCAAGTCAATTAGACCAGCACACCCAGCAGACAGTGTATTGACGGCCCACCTCCTCCCCGGCCCACTGCTCTGTGTAGTAAACCATTTTGACAGATTTCTTTGATTTTGATTCTCCAGATTCTTTCGAGTGAATCAAAACCATCTTTGTGGGTGGAAGATCAAACGGTGTCCGAAAAATGTATTGACACCTCCATATGAACCAGAGAGTTTGGAACGTGAATTTTCAGGCTCTCTTCGCTCTCAGTCTTGCAGTGGTTGGTGTGTTAGCCTGGTCTCTGAGTGGCAACTCTCCTGCTTTAAATTGCCCATTGATTTAGTGAGCCATGGACTGGCACATGGTCCATGGAGAGAAGCATTTGTGTGCTCTCAACCATGCACTCTACCCATATGTTGCTGGGATGGACTCCAATGTTGCCATCACCCTCACCAGCAACAAGAGGACCTTTGTTTTTTCTTTTTTTGTGTGTTTTCCAAAAAACGCCAAAAGTTGTTCAAAGCTGCTTCAAATCACACCACGGTCTACATCACAACCTTTTAAAGCCATACATATCTACTGAAACATGCCAGTGAAAATAGGTGGCATATATGAGTTAACATTAGATGCTTTGAAATAGCGTGGTTCGGCATGAAACGATCATGAAAAAGATAATAATGAGAATGATATGTTTATATAGTGAAATCTGAGCAGATGTTGGCATTATGCATCATGGCACACAATATCCTTTGTCACTGAAACTGACAGAACAAACGTAAACACAAAAACTCATTTGAAAACAATCGCTCGTCATTTAGCGACAAACAATGAGGGCATCTAGCTCACAAGTTCTCACTGAGGTGCCAGAAAAAGGCGATTGATGATTGAAGTTACCGCAACCATAAGATTTAACAAACGGACGATTTACCAAATGAATTACCTGGCATGAATGAAATGAAAACCTAGACAATGACAAACCCCCAAATGAAACCTAGCTTCCCCACAAAACCTGTAAGCTTGTATTAAACAGCTTTAGTGAAACCATTTTGGCCCTCTGGGAATCGGTGTAAGTAAGTTTGGGGTGGGGAGCAGGACAAATACTCACACAAAGGCATTAACTAACACTTAGACAGATCCAAGGACTGGGGGAGAATGATGTTCTCCAGCTTCACCCATTAGTGAAACTAACAAACACAATGGTGTTGTTGTTATTCTTTTGCCATAAGCAAAAAGACTCCGTGTGTGGGCAGTGTAGCGGGGAGGAGGAGATGTCGACTCTTTTTTGTTCCATTCAGCCTCGCTCTTATTTGCATGACTTGAGCAAATGAAATGATGCAATATGGCTTTTTGTCACAAACCGACGTGCGATGCCACCCAGCCGCGTATGTCGATTAAGTTTGGGGTGGGGAGCAGGACAAATACTCACTCAAAGGCATTAACTAACACTTGGACAGATCCAAGGACTGGGGGAGAATGATGTTCTCCAGCTTCACCCATTAGTGAAACTAACAAACACAATGGTGTTGTTGTTATTCTTTTGCCATAAGCAAAAAGACTCCGTGTGTGGGCAGTGTAGCGGGGAGGAGGAGATGTCGACTCTTTTTTGTTCCATTCAGCCTCGCTCTTATTTGCATGACTTGAGCAAATTAAATGATGCAATATGGCTTTTTGTCACAAACCGACGTGCGATGCCACCCAGCCGCGTATGTCGATCTGCGGAGGTTGTTTACATGAGAAAAGAGCGATTTCTCGGCACAGAATGTGTTCATTGATAAAACTATTTAGATGAATCTTCTCACGTCTATAGAAAGCCTCAGAAAGATGCGATTCATTACCGATCGAGAGACATTTGTTTCCCATCTGTTTTATGTCAATTATATCCATCACTACGAGAAGCACATGCTGTCATTGAAACATCCGCGTGAAAAGTTGCGCAAAATGTCTAATCTATACATACAAACATTTAACTGGTGGAATAAAGCTTTTAAGTGCGATTCAGATTTCGGAAACACAATATTGCTGCAGGAGAGCATGAAAATTAAGCGATTTCATTCATACGCCTCGTGCTCGCCAGTGAACTGCACTGCACTGCACGCGTCCTTACCTCGGTCCGAGCTGTTTTTATTTGATTTTCTATGTAAACATGCGCGAGACCGACGTCTTTAGCCATTGCGCACGATCTGCATACAAACATTTAACTGGTGGAATAAAGCTTTTAAGTGCGATTCAGATTTCGGAAACACAATATTGCTGCAGGAGAGCATGAAAATTAAGCGATTTCATTCATACGCCTCGTGCTCGCCAGTGAACTGCACTGCACGCGTCCTTACCTCCGTCCGAGCTGTTTTTATTTGATTTTCTATGTAAACATGCGCGAGACCGACGTCTTTAGCCATTGCGCACGATCTTGCCGTGTTTATCGCTGTCAGTGCCACGTTTTTTTTACAACAAGTTAAACCAAGTTCAACTTTTAAAACCACGCGTTCTATTACACTGCTCCGCGTCTTTGCTGTTTTAATGCAAAACGCATTCAATACACACAGTGCGCATACTGCTTATATGTATCCATATGTTCATTACAAGATCAACCATTATCCCTGGATCTACATACTTCTGCAAACATCTCGAAATCAATGCATGAACCAATTGCCATAACAAAACACGCATGAGAATCACTAGGTCAGTTTGAGGCTGCAGGAAACCTGAACATACCCGAGCATCTCTCCGATGGAGTATCTGATACGGAGTCCTCCTGGACGGACAGCAGGACACGCGAGGATAGAGCCTGTGACAAACCTCCCCTCCGTCGCTTCCATCCAGTGACAGTTTTCTATCCTTCTTCTTCAGGCGTTTCGGCAGACTTCCATCATAACATCTCCTCCTCCTTGGACTTAATTCTCCTTTCTCGCCGAATTTCGCATCACCACATTCCCAAAAATTGGCCGCGATGGCCAACAAGAGCACAAATTTCAAATGCTTCATGTTCAGAGGGATTCAACCAAAATAAATCAGGACTGCTGTATGACAGTCCCCCATGCGTCCAGAAAGTTGTTATAGAATAACTAATTTCGATTAAAACAACTATTCGCTAATAAAGTAGTCCAAATTAATTACTAGCAAAGGTATTTAAAAAGAACGAAAAAAGAAAGAAATGATATAAATAATAAATTAAGACAAGTGCTGGTTATGATGTTGTTAAAGTGGGAAAAAAAACATGATACTGTATTTTAATAAGAAGTAATAATAAAAAATAAGAAGTGGTCGGATATACAGAAATTGTATGTCTCCTTTCCCAAAAGTTAAATCCCGTTGGTGCGCAAAGGTTGATGCGTGTGATCAAAAGTTGCACTACGTTGTCTGCTGCATGCTCTTCAGTGCACTCACATGTTTCTCTTTGCTCTGTCCACCTTCTTTTTAACCAGCGCGCGAGAAGGGGAACGCACACGATGACGTCTGTCCAGTTTGGGAACGCGCGTCATCGTGTAAGTATTAAGTAAGAAAAGTATTATACGCTGTTACTGTAATATTAACGGTAAATAATGTTACACCGCGTCCAATACCCATTTTACTGAAATGTGTAATACTGTTACACATTTCATACTGCATATGTTTATATGTATCCATTTGGTCATTACAGTACAACCTGTTACCATTTTATTGACTGTAAAATATTGATCAAATGTATATTTTTATGCGTCTTTTATGTTGCATTATATCTTATTTATTGCATTATTTCACTGACACGAGTTTCACACTGTCTTGTCTTTGTGTGTGGCACTGTGGTCTGCGTTATTACTGACCGCAGTTGCTGGAAAGATCACTTTTAATGAGCTTCATCCAAAGTCATCATGATGCTTTCCATAATGCCACATGTACTATCAAGAAAAATATTAATGATATTTAAATGAAATGCAGAAATGTAAAGACTTTATTACCCATGTTTAAGAGCTCTACCTCTGGGAAGCACTGCTCTCTTTGCATGTGTCGGGCTTCTTGCACATTTCAGCATTTCTGTTTGTGCTCAAAAGTGGAAGGAGTAGCTACTTTTTACACGTTGAAGCACATGGTACACAGTAATTAAATTAATTTCAAATATTGTTATTAAAATCTAATTTAAATAACAATATTACTAAAAACACTTAGGATATTAATATTTTTATACGAGGATCAACATTCTCAATACAGCCTAATTAAATAGTGTAAACTATACAATCACCAAATGCACATTTCGGTAACACATGTAACACTTTTTACAATATTTTTCTGACAACCACAAATATTTGTTTTTACTGAAAATGTAAAGGGATCAAGAGATCGATAGATCACCCAAAGATGACAATTGTGTCATCATTTGCTCACCCTCATGTTGTTACAAACCTGTAGGACTTTTTTCATCTGTGAAATAGGGCTGTCACGATTTTAGATTTTTCACACCACGGTTATTGTGTCCAAAAGAATTCACGATATCGATATATCGCGATATATATAGAACCCTTAGGGAATCAGCCAAAATAAATTTTTACTTTGTTTATTTAGTTTTTCTTTTTACCCAATGAACATAAGGATACTGATAAACACAGGGCACATGCATTTTCACTTCTTCTTCTTCAGGTTACAGCTGACCTGAGACTCTGTCTTTCTCTGTCTTCTTTGAAGCTCCCTATGAAATAACAAGAGAGAAAATACTGTCAAGTTCGACAGTATAATTAATAAATAGTAACATCAAATCTGATACTTTAACCTGTTAACCTGTTAACTTGCGTACCCGTATTTTATTCTCTTTAACCTATAGTTGCGCCGGCGCCAATGAAGTCATGCAGTTAACGCGCTTCTAATTCAGTATTAATGTGCACCCAGAACGACCGCAGATGAGGCATTAAGTGCATGACACTGCGACCAACTTTACATTTTACAGAGTTTAATGTGGTCGATCAGTTTTAATCGTGTAATAGATTTGAACAAAGAAATCAATTGCTACACAAAAGCAGTATTGACCATGACTTGAATGCAAATACAAATACAAAAATTAGACAAGTAAAGAACACGCGGTACTTATTAAAAGAATCACCCTTTTATTTAAATATATAAAAAAAGGAAACCGCTGTTAACAGGTTAATGTAACATTTCCCATTCAATGACTAGTAAAATAATGGCAACTTACTGTCTGGATAATATTGAACATGGTTCTTCTGAGATATATTCATCTGCAGACGTTGGGTCGTTCTTGA
>NW_015505434.1:1309747-1328468 GCF_001515645.1 Sinocyclocheilus grahami
GTTTGAGTCGTTCATTCATCACGTGACAGCCCCATAAGCCCAAACCCAAAGACTTGTCAGATAAGAGGTGAGCTAATCATAGCCTGAAGACCCAGGTAAACAATGAATTTATCTTTTCTGTTTCTTATAGCAGTTTTGTATTGTTTGTAGTGTGATCAACGTTTGCGTAAGTAGACATATTAGGGAAGTAACACGTAACATTTTAATTATATTTTGCTAAAATGAATGAAATGACTCGAAAAAAGATTAGTTCATTTTACTGAACGAGACTCAAAGGTCCGAGTCGGTAAAATGATCTGAACTTCCCATCACTATGCCGCAGCATGGATACTATTGGTTTTTCTTGGAGTAGTGCAGCTAGCGCTGCGTCTTCTTCTTGTGTGACAGGTGTCAGTGTTAAGGTGCAATACTGCCACCTGGGAGGTCAACCAGGTACTGGCGCTGGAGTAGGCTATTTGCATGTCGTGTTATCATAAGTGTCCTGTTCATTTTAAATATCATGGTTATCATCAATACCGGTATATCGTCACACCCTAAATTAACACGATGTCGATATTTCATGATTTGAAAATCACGGTTATTGTCAATACCGGTATATCGCGACACCCCTACTGTGAAACATAAAAGAAGATATTTTGAAGAATGCTGTTGGTAACCAAATAGTTTTGTATCTTTTATGTTCCACAGACATAAAGTCATACAGTTTTTCATCCAAACAACATGAGGGCGAGTAAATGATATTCAAAAAATTTTTCTATTACATTTTTTTATTTACAACAAAAATCAGTCTTTTATGCAAAGTCAAAGTTTTTATATCCTTTGCATTTGCTCTTTAGTTCAGTCATGCACAGCTGTGGATATAGATAATAATAATAATAATAATTAATAATTTATGCATTTAGCAGACACTTGATAAAAGCAACTTACAGTGCATTCAAGCTATAAATTTTTTACCAGTATGTGTGTTCCCTGAGAATTGAACCCACAACCTTTTGAGCTACTAATGCAATGCTCTACCACTGAGCCACAGGAACATTTACCCCAGTCATAGATGGAACAATTAGATAGATGGAATATCCAACAATTGTTATTGAATAACCTAAATGCAACATACTCTGAGATAATGTAAATCTTTATTTCGCCAATATATTATATCTTGTGTATTGTTTATTTATTTGTGCACCTGCTTGATGAATTATTTCTATTAGATGCTAACATCTAAGTGCTCTGTTGGCGATCAGGGGCTACAGCAGGACAGTTTGTTGATCTGAGTGTCCGACACTCTTACGTTAACAGAGTTGTGAGAATGTCTGGCATTCTTACTCTTCAGAGGGTTTCTGATAAGACTGAGCCAAATGCAGGACAATTCCTCTTTTCTTCTCATCTATAGAGAGATCTTCAGATTGCAGGTCCAGAGGGGAATGTCCTCTCTGAACAGACCTCAGTTGCATTAGGTGCAATCAGTCGCATTACCGCACCTGTTCATCCTTGGGGGTCCAGCAGCACTGACCAGAACACTGGCTGATTATCAGCAGAGATCAGGAGTTGCAGGAATCCACAGTGATTGGACTGTTGGGTAATTATGGAAATGGCCCTGAACGTTGAACAGCCTGCCACCATATCCAGTCAGGCCTATTCTGTGTTCAGGAGCGAGCCCGGCCTGTTTGATCTGTCTCTTTGCACTGCAAAAATGACAATGATTCACCTACAGTAAGGTTCAGTGGCGAAGCTGAGGTCCTTGAGAGATGGCTTAGGGTTGTGATCAGCTCAGTATTGGTGGGTGACATAAAGACATGTGTGATACAGCTGTGGTTTGGGTATACATATGTTTGGAGAGATATAACCCTTCCCATTGTGTAGAAGCTACAATATTATTCCACTGGCATCCTCTCGCCCTCTTAAAGCACTGATATCCTTACTTTCCATGTTAGAAGGCAACATTTATTCACAAAAATCTGAGAGTCACTGTTCCAATTTTTTGTGACTCAATGAGAATTTATGAGCTCTAAAATGCATTCAAACCTCATTCTTAGCATTGTTGTTGTGACAAGCACTGTGACAATTACGACACCATTGGTAATATTTAGGCATTCTATTAGATATTATGAGTAATTTGTAACCCTTTCTAGTCCTCTTTTCAACAAACAACAGATGGTGAAATTAGTTTTTGTTATGAGGAAACTTTTAAAGTTTAAATTTCAAGCAAAACCGCAATTTCACATATGCTCTGATTTAGTACCAAGGACGTTAACAACAATATGCACTATCCTTTTTGGTTATATACAAGAAGTTATGCTCTGACCAGAACCTAATACATAGTCATCAATTGAGGTTGGAGATGGCAGGATATATCTTGCTTTGTCATTTGGGAAATTCCCTGGGTTAGATCTGTTGTCTCATTCAGCAATAACAAGGCTCAGCTCTGGTCCAATAACCCTCAAAGAAAAATACTCCCCACCAAGGGGTGGATAGTCCCTGACCACACAGAATCCAGTAACACCCTTGAACTCACAGATCAGAGGTGGCAAACCACACTTAAGCAAATATCTTAAGAGGCAAGAGAAAAGGTGACAATGTCCTGTCGACAGCCATTTGTCAATGTTCTTCTTAAGTGGTGCCTATATGTGTATTACTCTACACTCAAATGTCATTGTGCACACAACACAGTTTAATAGCGGGGAGGAGAACTACAAACAATTTTCCTCCATCACGGTAAATCTTTACAAGAACTGTACAATGAGAAACACAGGCAAAACGTGCAGTCAAATAACATGTACACCAGCAAGTGTTCACTCTGAATTCACTCATCATAATTAAAAGGCATGTAGACTGATAAAATAACTTTCTGACCCGGCATGTTATATACAAAGTCTGTTTATTTCATTTAATTGTTGTGGTGAATATGTTGTTGTGCCCAAATGATAGACAGACAGACAGACAGACAGACAGACAGACAGACCGATAGATAGATAGATAGATAGATAGATAGATAGATAGATAGATAGATAGATAGATAGATAGATAGATAGATAGATAGATAGATGATAGTAAATTATGGCAGAATTTACATTTTTGTGTGAACTATGCAAAGAATTTTCCAGATTTCAGCTTCCAATACAGCAATAATATGAAATCCAATTACATAATTTTGCAAACATGTTGTTTTTATAATAGTGCTTAATACTATACCTTTTTCTCATAACGTATAAATGGGACTTTGTACATGAAAATATATACCTACCTTTATATTTTAGGGTTCCTCACAAGGGGATCATCATATTTGAGGGTCTGTGGCATGAAAAAAGCTTGAGAACCCTTCCTTTAAACTACTCTTCTTTTTTTTCTTATTTCAGCACTGGTAATTGTCTACGGTTTCATATTAAGGCTTTCATATTCAGAGATAATGCAATGTGTTCATGATGTTCTCAGTAGTTGTGACATGGCTAATGAGGTCTGGCCATCTGTTTATGAACATTCTAGAGAGTGAAAGCGGGAGAGAGAGGGATTCAGTAGCTCTTTCCAGCAATGGGTGCAGGCCCTGGTTTCCACTTCAATGACTCTAAACACATAAGGATGTTTTAAGTGTGGTGACTTAGAAAGAGAGCCAGCTCCCAGTGAGTGTGAGAGATTGAGTGAGTCATTGGTTGCGCTGAGCCGCTGAGCCGCCTGCCCGGGATCAACAACCTCTAAATCATTGGACCACACGAAGTTTCCTTCATTCCCGTCTTTTACTCCGTTTCAGTTTGACTACCTGCCTCTGTTCATATCACTCCGTTTTTCCCTACCATTTCATCTTTCACTTTATCTGTGTCTCTCCTCTTCTCAAATTTCCTCCTTTCTTTCCATCTTTATGTCTCTGTCCCCTGTTTTCTTGCATTCATTAGTTTTTTTCCTGTTAAAGGAATATTCCGGGTGCAATTCGAGTTCAGATCAATTGACAGTATAATGGTATGTGGATTTCGACTTGTCTCTCATTTTCTTAAAAAAAAAAGAAAGAAAAAAAAACTGAACATTGGGTTACACCAAAAATTAAAACATTCAGTTTCAAAATTAAAAATGTACAACTTGTACAACGTTGTCATGGCAGTATAACAATTTAAACCTCAAAAAGGATCAGAAAAACAATTTAAACTGCTCAAATAATACAAGTTTTAACAGATGAATTACTGTATGTGCTTTGATAAAATGATATGCTTAATTTTCTGCTTTTAAGTCCACCAAAAATTGTGCCCAAGTGCCCCACTGTAACCTTTTTACAGAAAAGGAGTCAAGAGTTAAAATCATTTTTGCTGTAATCAACATTATGCCACAAATGCTGTTGATTGAGCATAACTTATATTGAGCTTAACTTATTCTTGTTGACTTCAGTTACTTAAGAATGAGGCTTTCTGTAGACAATCTCTAAGAAAGAAAGAATGATTTAAGGAGCATTTCAGTACCCCTTAAATCATTCTTTCTTTCTTAGAGATTGTCTACAGAAAGCCTCATTCTTAAGTAACTGAAGTCAACGAGAACCACATCAGTCCCATAATAGCTAAAGACAGACAGTACAGTAACACAAGCAAGTCAAGACGCAGGGTTAGTTCAATAACTGTTAACACGACACTTGATTCTTCATTGTTTCCCTCTTTCTTGTTAAAGCCAAAGAGTGATACTGCTTTTAAGGTGAAAGGTGGTAGACATTGCTCTGGGGAAGGAAATGGATCAGTGTGGTGTCGGATTAAGTTTCTTACAGGAAGCGCAATCCTATCAAGAACACAGATTAGTGATCGGTATGGAGAAAAAAGGCTTCTCAAGAGACCCCTCCAAAGCGTGACCCAAAACTGTTCCCTGACCTGTGCGTAATGCTGGTTTTTCATCATAGAGGCATTAATTTACCACACACACACTCCCGACACCACTAGCACCCCATCACACGCACACTCACACATGCCTTTCATCATCCATGACCATCTCTTTCTGATTCCTCCGCAGACCAGAGGGAACTTGCACTGCATGCTATGAGGTCTAACGGATTGGATAATGTCAAATAAACCACATCATTTATGTCCATTTTATGCTTGGCCTCCCAAATTTCATTCTGATCACACAAAACTTCCCATCCTGAAAGGTTAGTATAGGGTTAGCACACAGATGGATTTTCTTTTCTCATTCTTTTTTTCCTGTCCTTAGGCTAATTATTTGTAAACGGTTCCAGTAGGGGCCAACGGCACTACCCAAAGTAGACCCATAGATTTGCCTCCCATATGTCAGTGCAAATTGCAGCAGGGGCTTCGTTCTGATTTTGCATCTTGGGCTTTACTGCAAATGAGTTGAAAGGGGGGAATGGGCCACGAGCATGTTGTGCTGTGTGTAGCAGCATTGATGGTGGTCCTTCAACATGATCCCACCAGTGCCCCACGCTTGGCCCATCTGTTCCGACTCGGCCTACTCAAATCTCTATCAGACTTCTACTGTTTTATGAAACCCAGACTGGCAGGACACTCCACCAGTGTTGACCAAATCTACCGCCGGGTGTGCGTGTGACAAATGAGCGAGTGGCACACAAACGATGTGGGAGTCCTCCTCAGATCTGAGAGAAAAAAAAGGATGTACACTACTGGTCAAAAAGTTTGTAATAAGATTTCAAATGTTTTTCAAAGGAGTCTTTTATTCTCACCAAGGCTGAATTTGATCAAAAATACAGTAAAAACAGTAATGTTGTTGAATAGTATTTTACAATTTTAAAGAACTGTTTTCTATTTTAATATATTTTAAAATGTAATTTATTCTTGTCATGGCAAACTGAACTTTTAGCTGCCATTACTCCAATCTTCAGTGTGACATGAACATTCTAATATGCTTATTTGATGCTCAGTTGTTATGAATTACAACTGGTGCTCAATGTTTAATAAAGGTTCTTATTATTATCATCAAATTATTACATTGAAAACAGTTTTTTTTTTAATTTCAGGATTTGTTTATGAGTAGAAGGTTAAAAAGAATAGCATTTATTTGAAATAGATTTATTATTTTTTTGTAACAATACACATATCTTTACTGTTTCTTTTGAATGGTTGTCTATCACAGTTTCCACAATAATATGAAACAGTACAACTTTTTCAACATTGATAATAATGAGAAATGTCTTCTTGAATTCTTGAGCATCAAATCAGCATATTAGAATGATTTCTGAAGGATCATGTGACACTGAAGACTGGAGTAATGGCTGCTGAAAATTCTGAAAAATACATTAAAATAGAAAAAGTGTTATTTTAAAATGTAATAATATTTCACAATATTACTGTTTTAACTGCATTTTTGATCAAATAAATGCAACCTTGGTGAGCATAAGAGACTTTTTCCAAAAACATACAAAAGATCATACCAAACTTTTGGACATATTTGAACTTTGTACATATTAGTTGCATATTAGCACTGCAACATATTTTAAAACACTTAAAAATATTATTTCATTTACTTTCTTCTGTGGATAAGATATAATAATAATAATAATTATTATTATTATTGGTCCATACAAGACTATGAAGTCAATAAGGTCTAATGTTGTTTTAGACCCTATCAACTTTGACTGTATGGACAAATAAAGTGGAAACATTCTTCAAAATATCTTTTGTGTGTGTGTGTGTTCTTCAGATGACAGAAAGTCAAATGGATTTGTAACAACATGAGGGTTAAAGGAAAGGTAAGGAAAACATCTAGGGAAGGAAATGGATCAATGTGGTGTTGAATTTGGTTCCTTACATTGCCTTATTGGAACAGTAATTGACAAATATGGTAAACACAGAAGCTCAACTGTCCTTCAAACCTAATTGGTTCTTGTGCATCAAGCAAATGTGGTTGAGCTTCTGTTTACCATAATGGTCAAATGTTTATATGTGAATGAAAGTCTAAGTTTAATCTGTTTCTTTATATAAAGCAACTGTGTCTTTTCTGAAGACTTGGAACACTTTTTACAATGTCTTTATGTACTTTTTGAAGCTTAAAAATGTTGATTACCTAGACTTTCTATGGATGGACAAAACTGAAGAGAAAATATTAAAAATCTCTTCATTTGTGCTACAAAAAGGAACACATGAACCACATGAGTGTAAGTACATGACAGAATTTTCATTTTTGGATAAACTAAACCTTTAAGCACTGTAAGGTTGTGATCTACAATGTGTGTGGGAATCTGAAATGTGACATGGAAACAATGTTGACTCAGTCTGCCTTTTTTTCCCCAGTAAGAACGGGTGCCCAGATCAGATAGTGTCGATAGGCTCAGATACACAGTGGGCAGGCGGTAGATCGGTCCAGTGTGCTCCGTGCTGAGCTCTCACTTTCATCTCAGTTCAAAAGGTCACAAGTTTGTAACTGCACCATGTTTTATTGACCCAGGGAATGGTCTGAGGTCTCGCAGAATAATATTTCCCAGCTTAGCCCTCCGGCTATTCTTTTATATCAAAAGCCAAAGTGAAAACTTCCCTTTGACATGCATTTTACCAGGAATGACTCATTCCACTAGTAAGCTCAGCTTTCTATGTTCATATGTTTTTATTACATTTTTTTTATCTCCTTAAAGGGGAAGATAAGTACAAAAGAAACCATAGAACAACAACTTCAGAGTATTTTTTTCCATCCTGCCACCCCGAATGAAACACAAACTGTGGCTAGTGTTGTATTTGTTGATACAGTTCATGACGGGTATTTTGTTGTACAGACAGAGCGGGTCAAGTATTCACATTGAATTTATTTTGTGCCCTCCCGTGTTGTTTCACTCCACTTGTTCTGAAGTGTTTTCCTGAGTATTTCTAAAAGTTGCTGACAGTCAAAGCATTTGCTATTTATGCGTCTGTTATTTCTATTATACATGTGGGTGTTAGTGAGGTCCGCCTGAAGGTTCTCATTAGCTCCCGGGTGACGAGGGTGTCAGGGTGTTCCATCAGGTCCACCCAGCGAGCGGTGGCTTGAGCCAATGTGATTGTGCTAGTGGGATCGGGGCCTCAGACTTTTCCCAGCAGGGCCTTCACCCTTGCAAGCAGTGGGGTCATCACCGTGTCTAACAACCACACGTCTGCTCTCATTCCTCAGCTGTGTCATGGAGCCAGAGAGAGCCATGGGGCAGTCTGTTCTGCTGAACCTCAGCAGGCATATGATGACTTCTGTCCTTCAACTCACTATAGTTTATATACATGTAAGAAGTGTTAATCTAGAACAGGCATTCCCAAACTTTTTTTGTCAGCCAAACCCCTTTGACCTAAAATATTTACTTGAAGTAGATTTTAAGGTAACATTTCATAATTTAACAACACATTTGCACATTTATGGTTCTTTGTTGTCGGTTAATGGCCACATGAGAGGGACGTAGCAAATATTTAAACTTTTTTAGTAAGTGTTTTTGTTTTTAGTATGCTTAACTGTTTTAATTAAATGTTTTTTTATTTTATTTTATTTTTACGTTGTTATGATTTAATTAATTTTAAATGTAGGCATTATATGTTCATTATAATATACTTTTTAGATTTATACTTATTTATAAACTGTATATTTTAGCACAATATATATATATATATATATATATATATATAATATATAAAAATATATAAAATATATTTAAAAAAGATATATATATATAATAATAATAATAAAAAAGTTGGTTTTAATTTCCTTGTGGTTTTGAAATGAACTGTATTCATCTGACTGTGAAATGAAAAAGCATATAAAATATGTGCAAAAACTGGCCATGGGCAGAAAGAAACATGACTTGGGTATTGACTTATAAAAATGATAAGCTGAAACACACACACAAAATAAATAAATAGAATAAAAATAAATAAGATTTTGAAGTGAGTGCAACAAATTCACACTTTCACCTTCAGTTGAGCAATTACTTCCCATGAAAAATGACCCTTTTATAAATCTGGGTGACCATGATTTCACCAAGTTCAACATGTTCCTGGATCAACATCCGTTTTGATCCTGGAACAACATTCCAATTAACCAATCAGAATTAAGGGATAACTTTTCAGGAAATATCTGTTTTAGGCATATGATCAGGGTTAGGTGCTTTTACACTCTTGTTAATCAGCTATCATTTCACACTGATTTTAGGAATAAATAATGGGTAGGGTTTGGTTTAGACTATATTTTTGGACAGTAATGTTGATCCAGGAACATGTCTTACTTGGCAAAATCACGGCATCCAAAAATCTGGGACCTCTGGGGGCCACAAAGTGGGTCTTCATTATTATATAGCTGCCTTTTATTTTAAGTAGGGGGTCTCTTGCAATGGGATCATCATATCTGAGAGTCCTTGGCATCAAACATTTTTAAAAGCCCCTGTTTGAAAACATGTACATAAATTAAAAATGCCTTACACATAAATTCTTTCACACTCAAAGCGTATTATTAAACACAAAAATACACTCGATCTCTGAACAAACATCATCCCCTTCTGCCATCCTGGAACCACTTTAGCCTGACAATAAATTAAGCAGTGCCAATAACTATAAACAGACACTAGGTCCTGCTGCTTTTGTGCTGGAAAGCCCATTCTGTAAATATCCAAGAGAACAAAGTATAAATCAGTTCAAATGCAAAACCCCAGGTTTATATTAAGCTAATTGCAAAGACACACGGCCAGGCCTTGAGCTAGTTGTGGTCCACACTACATTTGCTGCATTCCAGATCCTGATAGAGCCAACGGACCACCAAAGACACAAAGTACCCTTTATTGACTTAAGATGTATATAGACTCAGATAGAGGGCTTTGCTACACTGGCTGTCCGTTTTCTGGCTTGACAGTGACCTGTGCTTCCCGATCAAAACAGTGTTCTGCCGTTGCCTCTGGTTCTTCTCTGTCTCCTGAAGCAGAAACTTAACGTGAAGAGAAGGAAACCTGTATACCCTGTTAAATCACCGCTATAATTTATGTGCATATTATAGATTCTGCCGTACAGCATCACATGTCATAAGCACCTGAGTGAAACTCAGCATACTATAACAGCATTGTTCAGAAATGCTCCTGGAAGTTCCCACAGTCTGGATGTGCTGTATTCTATCAGAAGACTCCGGCACAAACACATCAGGAGAACAGTATGTGAAACGGGAGAGAGAAAAGAAACATACTGTATTATTCAGCTGTCATCACTTGTTGAGTGTTGTGTGCCACAGATGGGAATTTTCCATTGTAATGCATGGCCTGAATAGGACATTTTGAAAATCAGCTAATGAGGCATAACTATCTAATCCAGAAGGTATTCATCTCAGCATCTTGGTTCGTGTGTGTGTGTGTGTGTATCATATCACACATCCTTCCAGTGTTTCCAATCAATCTTCAAATCAGTGTAGCATCTGCATGCGCCTCTTTGATTCTCTCAAACCGAGTCTGTCTCTGCCGTTCCATGTGCCAAGCAACAAGGCCACAAGGTTTGTTTTTTATTAAACGTTTAATGAGCTGAGACATTACAATCGGATGCATTTGGCCCACCAAGTTCGCAGGGTTCTCAGCGAATCTGCATTGCTGAGCACACACGGCCTGTTTTGATGCAGCAACAAAGCAGTCGATTGATCATCAATCACTGCTGTGCACAGAGGAACTCGCAAAGACCTTTCAACACTTGTCTTTCCTTTGGGAGGGCCCTTTTTCTATCTCTCTCAACCTGCGGTTTCCACGCCGCTTTGAGGAAGAGTCGCCTGCCAAATATGAGCACTTTGCAGACTCCAAATATTTGTATGGTCAATTGGACAGTGTACTGTTGCGGTTGTAGCCCACGAGTCATGTCCAAACACTCTTGAGCTTTCCAAGTATTAACTCTTTAAATTACATCCCATAGTACTCCAATGAAGGGTATAGGTGGAGATATGATGCAGATATAGATCATTTGACTGACATTTCATGGCGGAAAATAGTTTAACATGCCAGTTTTCAATGTTTAGAAGCAGTAAAGCCAGCAAAGACTATTTGTAGCAGTGTAGTTTGTAATCTTTGTTAACATGAGATTGTGGGACTGTCACTGCAAAATGATGGCTTTCTCCTGTGATGTTAGGTTGCAGACAGACCAGACGAACTCTGAGTGAACTGTTTTGCGTGAGCTCATAAGCCGTTACCTCACACCTAACTGCTTTTGCCTCTTTTCATCCTCCCAGGCTTCCTTTTCTCCTTTTTATGAATGGAATGCATTGAAAAGTGTGCACAGACAATTATCGTTGCATTGCGGCTCCAAGTAAGACATGATGTTAATTGCAGTGGACTTCAAAGTCACGCCCTGCGCTGAATGGCAGGTGAGGCCTTTCCCTCACATTCCATATAAGGATTTCTGCTCAAAGACCTCACATTGCACTGGAATGTCCCGGTTGCATGTTCAACCTGGAGCATTGTTATAATTCAGATCACATTTGTATGACTTTATATGTATAATTTTTGAGTAAATCCGGTGGTCCTTTAGTGATAAGAGAATACAAATGCCCCTCTGTTTAGGAATATTATTTTTAACACTCGCCACAAAGAAGCTGAACAGTATACAAATCGTGTCTCGACAATTGTTTAGCGGATTGTTTGGACTACCAGTCTGTCACATCATCTTAGAGATGACTAAATATTTATCAGTTCAGCAAAAAGAGATGAGGAAAAGCGTCATTTGTTCCATCGGCTCTGAATGTTTGGTCCTGGAGGACTGGAGCCGTGGAGCGAACCTTTGTTGGAGCTGAAATTGACCCGGTTTACCATTTAGAGGTCCCTAGACTGATAGAAGTGTTACCAGGGGTCATGCGTGGCATGTTTGGGATCTGCTGAGTATATCTCAAGCGTTAATCTATACAACACAGCCAATTATAATCAAGGAAGGCCAAACAATACAATCCATAAGTTAAGGCAAAGATTGCACTGTAAAAAAATATGTAGTTATTACAAAATAATTTTGGCAGCTGTGGTTGCCAGAATGATTTTATAAAAAATACAGAAAAACTGTAAAAACATTTACAGAACTAATTTTACAGTATAAAACTGTAATTTACAAACAAGAAAATATGAGTGTAAACTAGTAAATTCAACAATGCACACTGCTACTAAAATCTGTTTTGTATCTTTAACATGAATTGACAACCACCATAATAATGCAGGTGGTAAAAGATACAGCAATATGAAGAATCAGTTCATCACAAGTAGCTTTTCCACAAGCTGAAATATGTACTAATATATAGAAGGTGCACAGAATCATTCACACAAACACTAAACACTATCATGGTAACATACATGACACTTAAATAATGCAAGAAACATTCATTAAACAACAGAAGATGTAACATAAACCCACATGTACTTAACTGATAACAAACTTGACAAAACTATTAAGAAACATGGTTATTTAAACAAAATACTTTTTTGTGTCATGCAGGGGATTCTGGGAATATAACAGTTTTTCCCTGTATATAGTATGGCAACTTACTGTTAACCTATTAACAGTTTTTTTTCTGTAGCATTTGTACAATATTTTACAGTTAAAATTACACTTATTTTTTTACAGTGTGGCTGTGGGTGAAGAGAGAAGGGGTTGCCAGTGGCGCGGGTGTAAACCAGCCAACCTGGGCACGCCAAGGGTCAGTAGCAGTGTTTGATTGTCTTATTAGGTGGGGGTTCATTTTGCTGTATAGCTGGTGAATGTGTGTTTTGTTCCTCTCGGCTCCATGTTGCAACACACATAAACTCATGTTTATCTGACTGTGAACAGTATGCTTGAAGTAGTTTTATCTTCCAATCCATGTTTGTTCCACAACAATATCGGTTTCTTGCCTGGACTGCAGAAAACACTACTGTGTCTTTTGCCAGGTAAGGGAGCAGGATAGATCAATATAGTTCACACTTTGACTTCACACAGAAATGAAAATTCTGTCATCATTCACCCACACATATGAATTTCTTTCTTCCGTGGAACACAAGACACAAACTTTTATATGAATACTTTTTTCACTGGGCTGTCAAGTTCAAAAATGACAAAAAGCTCCATAACAGTGCAGCATAACAGTATATAGTATATAGTTAGTAGTACTGTTAAATAGTTTGGGGTAAGAAGCAAGCATGCATTAAATTGATCAAAAGTGTCAGTAAAGACTTACATTCTACAAAAGATTTCTTTTTCAAATATATTGTTCTTTCTATTCAAAGAACCCTTAAAAAAGTTTTGCAATTTCCACAGAAATATTAAGCAGCACATCCATTTTCAAAATTAGAAGAAATAAGAAATGCATTTTGAGCAGAAAATCAACCATGAATGATTTCTCAACAATCTTGTGACACTGAAGACTGGAGTAATGGCTGCTGAAAACTCAACTTTGCCATCATAGGAATAATAAACTACATTTTAAAATACATTGAAATAGAAAACATTTATTTTACATTGCAACACTATTTTACAATATTACTGTTTTTACTGTATTTTTGATTTTAAAAAATGCAGCCTTAAAAACATAAAAAAAATAATACAGATCCATAACGTTGAACTGTAGTGTATATAATATACAATGTAAAACAAACGCTGAAAAAGTTGAAATCAGAGTTGTGTTTTCAATAGTACTAATTGTTTAAAAAAATACATGTGTAAAATAACTAAGTATACCTGTTTAATCACTTCTATTTTCTAATTTTTCATTTTTGGGTAAACTACCCCTTTAAAACCATGGCTATATAACGGCAGGGAGAAATTTGTATTGTTATATGGATGGATGGATGGATGGCATCAAAATAGAGAAAGCGAGAGTCACAGAATGCAAGAGCATCAGTTCCATGTCAGTGCTGGAGTGATCAGGGTCACTAGCAGTCAGTGCACTGTGGCTGTGGGAGTTCAGCATTTCCTTAGACCACCGTGGAGAGGTTCTTCCCCTCGGCCATCCTGCTCATCACCCTGCCTGTTCTCCTCTTCCTCAAGTACACAGAAAGCCTTATCACTCCAATTACAGCCAACAAAATCAGATGGAAGCTGAGCTAGGACCAATGTTTCCACTGGATGACCTCATAAAATGCAGAAACAAACAGCACTCTAATCACCATTGACCAGCAGCTTAACGCTCCCATTTAAACAGCCAGTCCTTCTTACCATAGTTAATCCCCTCTCTCTGCCCTTTTGTGTGCGAGTGAAAATCCAGGTGGTACAATTTTAGCCAGTTTGTTTTGGAGGCACACAAGTAGGTGGCATTTTACCCATGCAAACAAGATTGATTTCAATGTAAATTTGTTTTCATTTAGTAGAAATACACCTAACTTCTAACCAGCACTATTTCAACATTATCATTATTCACATGTACAACATGACCCATCCGTGCAAAACCTCAGTGATCTCACAGACACAGATTCTTGATCACTACTCTTATGTTGTCTGAAATATTCTACTTGAGTTCAAGGTCTTATTGCCCACCCAGAGAGGTTATAGGCCTTCCCCACTGCACTGTCTCTCCCCAAAGTGGGTGGTCTGAGGGGGTACGGCTGAGGCACAGGTGGGGCATTGTAGGAGTGCTCACAAATATCCCCCCAATAACAGCCTCTCACGAACAAACACCCTATACATATATACACCCCATGCCAAACACTTCCTCCGGAAAGATGAATCATGTTTAGTAAGAACTCTTCATCGTGCTGTTAAAGCACTGAAGGTGCAAAATAGAATTAGATGAACCAATATAATTAGTTTTAATACTCTCAGCAACCAAGAAAAAATGGAGGAAAAATCCTGTGCACTGGCTCTTTGTAAATAATTACAGTTCTGCTAAATGTGTTGTCCAAAGTTTACATGGCAGGTTCATTGCACCCTATCTACTGTTTGGAAGTCCGAGAACCACCAGCAAGATGTTGACATATGGCAGCTCTTGTGCAGTGCACAAGGCATGACTTTGTCCTGACCATAATAAACAGTAGCATAAAGAGTGATCTGTGCAATAGTAGGCCCTCACTACACATACACACCAAAAACCAACCATTATTCCCACCGACAACCCAGATAGCAGACCACAAAGATTCACTATGTCTCTACTGTGCCAGTACGGGACATCAGGACGACAGAGGCAGTACCTTCTTTGGTGGATTGGTCCCTTGTGTGGATTGAGGGTGCAGCGCACCTGTTGAGTCTTGAATCTGAAAGGTTGTAGTCAGGCAAAGATGTTGACTTCAGTGCAAATATCCACTGTAAAATCCAACAGTTGTTCTAACAAACACTTTTTAGTTAACTTTACTTAATGTCTTAACTTAATTGTAAAAATTTTGTAATCTGTTCTATTTACATATTCCTTGGTTACTCAGAAAACCCAATTTAAGATTAATTAATTGGTTTGAGTACCTTTTTGTCAAGGAAAAAAATGAGTTTTTGAGGCAGCACGATTCTTAAAGGGGTCATATGATGTTGCTAAAAAGAATTATTTGGTGTATTTGGTGTAATGAAACGTGTTTATGCGGTTTAAGGTTCAAAAAACACATTATTTTCCACATACTGTACATTATTGTTTCTCCTCTATGCCCTGCCTTTCTTGCTTTTACAAAGCTCATCGGTCTGAAAAGCGAGGTGTGCGCTGATTGGCCAGCTATCCAGTGCGTTGTGATTGGCCGAATACCTCAAGTGTGTGACGGAAATGTTATGCCCCTACCATACTGTAATGCCCTGTCTGGCCGGAGTGACGAGACAAAAACATTAAAACCCATTATAAACGCGTCACACACCGTGGCCTTGAGTGAGCCGAGGCCTGCGGGCTAGAGTGAGCAGTGACTGGCGGCTAGAGTGAGCGGCAGGGCGGGCTTGTGGTAACCACATGTCACGACCCCGGGCTGGACTCGTCCACAGTGAAAGCCGATCCGGCGATCCGCAGCACGAAGTTGATGTATTTCCTCAGCAACCAGCACGGATCAGCTCTAGGCATGACGAAGCGGATATCGTCCTCTTTTGGAAGACCAAACAAAGTAGTTTCACTTTCACAACGAAACACACAGCGCCTTCACGACATGGCGGCAGCAACAAAATAAAAGTTAGAATAAAAGAAATAGAATTCTTACTTTGCGTGAACATTTGGGCCGCGTTATGCAAATCTTCCCACATCGTGACGTAGACATGTGGGGGCGTGTTAGAACGAGCCGTTTTAGGTAGGCGTGGTTGACTCTTAACTTTTATAATGAATATCTCTTTGGATTTGAGACTTAAGTCTTTGCAACTTTACAGATCTTCTTTATGCACAAAGAGCTTGTAAAACTTCAAAGAGAAATTTTAAATTTATTCGCATCATATGACCCCTTTAATAGATTTTTCACTAATTTCCTCCACTTCTGCAGTTATCTTTCTCTAGTTGCATTCACTCATTTCTCAAAGTCATCATGAATGTTGAATTGAATACAACTGAAAAATTTGAGAGAACATCACAAGCCGACTTCATATATTGATGTTGATTTTCCTAAAATAGTTTTGTTTGAACTCACCAATAAAAAAATTAGTGTTGCCTTTGGTTGGGCACTTGATTCATTTATATTATTGTAATTATCTTCCTATTGATGCAATGATGTGTCATGAAATCACAGTTATTTGATTTGAAGGGAAGGGAAGGAAAGGGAAGTAATAAATAGGTTGCTTTTAAAAATGACAATTAAAAATTACAAATGACTTGCTTCTTGCATCAGACCAAGGCTGCATCTCATTGCTAGTTTTACTTCATGACATACTCATAGATCGATTACAAAACTATACGGGTATTCAAGGGCAGGCTTTAAGATGGTTTAGATCCTACCTGTCCGATCGCTACCACTTTGTTTATTTAAACGGGGAGTCATCTCAATTATCACCAGTAAAAAAAACAGTACACAGAATCTCTTGGGTTGCAATTTGCAACTAGACGGATGTACATTTACTTCCTCTACAGTCAAAAATCGGGGTGCTATATTAGACAGCAACCTGTATTTTGAAAATCATATTTCCCATGTTACAAAAACAGCATCTTAGAAACATTGCCAAGCTACGAAACATGTTACTGTTTCTGATGCAGAAAAGCTAGTTCAAATGCATTCATGACCTCTAGACTGGACTATTGTAATGCACTGCTAGGTGGTTGTCATGCATCCTCAATAAACAAGCTACAGGTAGTCCAAAATGCAGCGGCTAGAGTCCTTACCAGGTCAAGAAAATATGATCATATTACCCCAATTTTACAGTCTCTGCACTGGCTACCTATTAAGTTCCGTATCAGTTACAAAATATTAGTAATTACCTACAAGGCCCTTAATGGTTTAGCTCCTGCGTGCCTAACTAGTCTTCTACCACGCTACAATCCATCACGTTACCTAAGGTCGCAAAACTCTGGACTGTTGGTAGTACCTAGGATAGCAAAGTCCACTAAAGGAGGTAGAGCTTTTTTGCATTTGGCTCCCAAATTCTGGAATAGCCTTCCTGATAACGTTTGGGGTTCAGACACACTCTCTCTGTTTAAATCTAGATTAAAGACATCTCTTTGGCCAAACATTCAAATAATGCATCTCATAATTTTGTACTGCAGTTATATCTGATCAAATGCACATTATTATTCTTTAGTTTGGGTTAAACAAATACATTTTGCTTGGTTAGAACAGCTGCTACGCTAATTATGTCTATTTGTTTCTCTGTTTTTGCCGTGGGTATTGACATCCCGTGGTAACTAGGATTTACACAAGCTTCAGTCTGGATCCAGAACACCTGAGAAGAGATGATGCAACCCCTCAGAGGACCTCAGATGATGCCAACCCTGAAACAAAATTCAGAACTACCACATTTTGCTATAAGTTTGATTGCAACATATAATAATTGCTGTTAAGTGTTCATCGTCTGTTTGATTACATCTTTAATTGATTTTTCCGTACATTACTGCCATATGCACATCAACTGACAGTCACCACTGATAAGCTACTACTAAATATATTGTAGAAACTTAATTTTCTGTAAAGCTGCTTTGCAACGATTTGTATCGTGAATACAAATAAACTTGAATTTAATTTAATTGAAAAGGTAATCTAACTTCTAACTAAATCATGAACTAGTCTATTTTTTCATTAATGATCTTTTACAATTTTATTATTAACATTTGTCTTAAACACCTTGTGAAATTTTTAATTGGGTTGATATAATCCTTCAATATTTGTGAAAACATCTTGCAATCAGCATGCAAACCACAACAATGGTAACAATTAAATTGGACTTATCTTTTATTAATTTTTACGATAACAAATTTATTTGATATTTTTGGTTGTGCTACTACTGACACAATACAGCAAATAAAATTGGCAAATAAAAAAAAATTGTAAAACAAAGTAATTGCATAATTTATTCATGCCACAATGCACTCTGGAAGTCAGTAACTCTGAGTAGCTACTAAGTCAAGAGTAAATCTAAAGTAAATTATAATCAGAGGCGGACAAAGTACTCAACTCCATTACTTGAGTGAAAGTACAGATACTGCTGGTCAAATATTACTCCATTACAAGTAAAAGTTGTAAAGTAAAAGTTGTACTTAAGTAAAAGTACAGAAGTACTTGCTTTTAAAAGCAAGTTTTATGCACTGTTTTATTGTTGTATGTAATACTTGCAATACTTCTGAAGCAACTTACAATACATTACACCTACTGAATACACTGAATAGCTTGTAGTATATTTGGAATAAAGAGCTTTTAGAATGTTAAAAGCCTATGGGGGAAAAAATTAACACCCCTACCCACCCCCACAAAAGCAGGATGGTAGTGATCTCACAG
>NW_015505434.1:1328633-1346133 GCF_001515645.1 Sinocyclocheilus grahami
GCCATGGCAGAGCAGGCAGTTCAGGAGGCCATGGCGGAGCAGGGAACTCTCTCTGGGCTAAACTCGGGGACTGGAGCTCTCTCTGGGCTACACTCGGGGACAGGGACCCTCACTGGGCTAAACGTGGGGACAGGAACCCTCACTGGGCTAAAGTCGGGGACAGGAGCCCTCCCTGGGCTAAACTTGGGAACAGGAGCCCTCCGTGGGCTGGATTCGGGGGCTGGAGCCCACGCTGGAGCGAGCTCTAGGGCTGGAGCCGACCGCCTTCTCCTCCTTCGATTGTCTTTTAGGTTCGGGGTGAAAGGCGTGGCCGGCGGGCTTGACTGAGGAACGGCCGGCGGGCTTGTGAATGCCATGGCTGGGTTTTTAGAGAAGAAAGAAAATCACCCACTGACTTTCAAAGCTGCTACAGAGTAACGACTTTCTACTTCTAGGATCTTGATAGAAATGCAGTGGAGTGAAAAGTACAATATTTGTCTTTCAAATGTAGTGAAGTTAAAGTCATAAGTTCCCAGAAAAAATAATACTCAAGTAAAGTACAGATACTCAAAAAGTGTACTTAAGTACAATACTCAAGTTACT
Source organism: Sinocyclocheilus grahami (assembly GCF_001515645.1). NCBI lineage: Eukaryota > Metazoa > Chordata > Actinopteri > Cypriniformes > Cyprinidae > Sinocyclocheilus > Sinocyclocheilus grahami. Next base: position 1,329,216 of record NW_015505434.1, read on the forward strand.
GTCTGCCTCTGATTATAATGTACTCTCTACAGTTCTTTTTAGTTACTAGGGGCCTCATTTATAAAACATGCGTACTTAGAGTGTGCGTACACTAAAATCCACGGCAACGTTCATATTTATAAAAACGGTCTTTGACCATAGACTGTATAACAACATGTGGAAAAGCACTTACCGCCACTTCAGGGTCTGAGCAGGCGTACGCACTTTTCCTTGTGGCAAAGTCAGAGTACTGCAGCTATTTGAACATCTAAGCTGCAATAATAAAAGCGGTGTACGTGCAAGCACCGAATTCATCATAAACGACAAAGATGCAGTGTAAGAGATTAATTGTGCAGTGTAGTCAGATTTTTTATTAACGGGAGTTTTTGCAAGATTAAACTGACCTTTTTAGTAGCCTAATGTTGAGAGTTCTTTACTTGCTTTCTGTACACAGTTTATTCCATGTTAGGAACGGCCGGCGGGCTTGTGAATGCCATGGCTGGCGGGCTGGAGAGTGATCCCTTCCCTCCAACATAGTCCCTTGGTGGCTGGGAGGTCCATGGGGCGATGGTAGTTGGCCCCGAGCCAGAACAGAGAATTGATGGTGGCGTCATCCAATGCCGTCGCCGCGGCGAACACGCAGAATTCCCAGGCATACTTGAAGAAGGGGAGATCTCAGCGGACTAAGGCGGAGAAATAAGCGGTGATTTCCATGATCTCGGGGGGAAAACAAACGGAAAACCAAAACACTTTTAAAAATGGAAAACAAACACGGGGAGAAGGGGCGCCGCTTACTGTCACGGTCCGGAATTCTGTCATGGTGCTACTGTGAGGGAACGCGGAGCGAGGAAGGAGGAGACCAGGAGTACATCAGCACAGGAGATTTTAATGTCTTTAAGGGAACCAGGAAACAGGAAAGACCAAATATGGGCATGAAATAGACATGGAGCACGTGGGTGGAGGAAAACTCACACAAAACAGAGATTAAACTGACCTTTTTAGTAGCCTAATGTTGAGAGTTCTTTACTTGCTTTCTGTACACAGTTTATTCCATGTTGTTGTTTTTTTATTATTATTTTATGCAAGAGAACTTGCGAAGTCTTGATTTACTAGTAATGCGTAAAACAGAAAAAAAATGCAGAAACGTATCTCGACTTTTGTCTGTGTAGCCTATAAGAATAGGCCTATGTCGTGCAATAACAGTTTTAATATATTCTATTCAATAACATTGTTAACTGTTTTTATTTATAACATCTGCTGCTTTGCTTCTGTGAAAAGGAATAGAGACGTCAGCCTTAAACTTTGTTTTTGTCATTTACATCAGTTATATTTGTATAAAATACACTATATATTTTTGTGTCAGTACATTAATGGCACATTTGAGCAGCATTAGTAAACTGTGTAAATATAAAGAAATGTCAAATCACGTGCACATGTTTTTTTTTCAGACCGGAGACAATAATCGTGTAATAATTAATTTTATTTTGTTAATTAATTTTTAATGTTTCTTTCAATAAATGTTTTTTTTTTAAGTTTTGCAAGAATTTCGTGATACTAAACTTTATATTAGTTGTCATAGCAAGTGATTTTAAAAGTAGGATGGCTCACTTTTTATAAGATGACTGAAAATTTTACTTGAATTCGTAGTTTATTCTTACTTTTGGAAACCTAATTGTTTTATAATTACTACTACTTTTACTATTATTATTATTATTATTTCTGTTGTTTCTAGAAGTAGTAATTTTGATAATGAGGAAGGAGGAGACCAGGAGTACATCAACACAGGAGATTTTAATGTCTTTAAGGGAAACAGGAAAGACCAAATATGGGCATGAAATAGTCATGGAGCACGTGGGGGGAGGAAAACACAAACAAAACACGGAACAGAGTCTGACATTACTCCCCCCTCCCGGAAGGCGTGTCCCGCGCCGTAACAATTCCACCAGGGAGAGGGGGTGGGTCAGGCAGTCCAGGGTGTCATGGCGGCACAGGGAGCTCAGGGGCCATGGCGGAGCAGGGAGCTTGGGGTGCCATGGCGGAGCAGGCAGACTAGGAAGCCATGGCAGAGCAGGCAGTTCAGGAGGCCATGGCGGAGCAGGGAACTCTCTCTGGGCTAAACTCGGGGACTGGAGCTCTCTCTGGGCTACACTCGGGGACAGGGACCCTCACTGGGCTAAACGTGGGGACAGGAACCCTCACTGGGCTAAAGTCGGGGACAGGAGCCCTCCCTGGGCTAAACTTGGGAACAGGAGCCCTCCGTGGGCTGGATTCGGGGGCTGGAGCCCACGCTGGAGCGAGCTCTAGGGCTGGAGCCGACCGCCTTCTCCTCCTTCGATTGTCTTTTAGGTTCGGGGTGAAAGGCGTGGCCGGCGGGCTTGACTGAGGAACGGCCGGCGGGCTTGTGAATGCCATGGCTGGCGGGCTGGAGAGTGATCCCTTCCCTCCAACATAGTCCCTTGGTGGCTGGGAGGTCCATGGGGCGATGGTAGTTGGCCCCGAGCCAGAACAGAGAATTGATGGTGGCGTCATCCAATGCCGTCGCCGCGGCGAACACGCAGAATTCCCAGGCATACTTGAAGAAGGGGAGATCTCAGCGGACTAAGGCGGAGAAATAAGCGGTGATTTCCATGATCTCGGGGGGAAAACAAACGGAAAACCAAAACACTTTTAAAAATGGAAAACAAACACGGGGAGAAGGGGCGCCGCTTACTGTCACGGTCCGGAATTCTGTCATGGTGCTACTGTGAGGGAACGCGGAGCGAGGAAGGAGGAGACCAGGAGTACATCAGCACAGGAGATTTTAATGTCTTTAAGGGAACCAGGAAACAGGAAAGACCAAATATGGGCATGAAATAGACATGGAGCACGTGGGTGGAGGAAAACTCACACAAAACAGAGTCTGACAGTAGGTCCAACAATATGCAAAATTATGAACATGACGAATAGGAAAATCAACAATTTTGGTTTGGAAATGCCTTAATTTCAAGCTTTTAGAAGCCAATAATTCACTACAAAAAACTAATTGTGAATGGCTCAACCATGTTTATCTACACTGCAAGTGAACATTGTTCCTAGTAAGTGACAGAATTTGCTTTATTGGATGCACAACCTTTAATATCAACAACAAACAATACAGACACAGTTTTCTTTCCTTTTAAAAGTCAGTAAGCATATTTATTTTACTATAACTATTCACTCACTTTTGAGTTGGAACCACATTTTTGAGTTTGCTCTCACTTGAGCTCTCTCCCATCTTCTGTACATATTATACTTATGCCAACTCTATCCATATACATTTGTGTTGTCCTTGCACTCTTCGCCTTGACTGTTTTTCCCTCTTTCACTTTCTCTCATTTCCTTCTATTTTGTATGACTCGTTCTCTCACACATTATACATTCATCCTCCCTCCTCTGGTGTTTTGCACTCTAGTGCTGAAAAAAGTAAAGGAGGGTGGGGTGTGCCGGGGGGTGTACAGACTGGAAAGGTTTCTGTGTATGTGTGTCTGTGCTTTGCTTTGCTTTGCTCAGCTCAGCGCTGGGTCTGCCTGCCTGCTTGCCTCCACTGCTGCTGCTTCTTGTGTGGTCTCCCAGCAAACTTTATGATTTATTCAGCCAAAGGCAGAGGAGCAAGACCCCCAGTGACCACAGAGAGAGCTCCGCACGTGGGTTTAATGATTTCACCACAAAAATGTCTGCTATGGCTAGGGCTGCTCTTTCAGGGACATAGAGAGAGAGAGAGAGAGAGAGAGAGAGAATTATTATTATTATTATTATTATTATTATTATTATTATTATTATTATTATTATTATTATTATTATTATTATTATTATTATTATTATTATTATTATTATTATTATTATTATTATTATTATTATTATTATTATTATTATTATTATTATTATTATTATTATTATTATTATTATTATTATTATTATTATTTCTGTTGTTTCTAGAAGTAGTAATTTTGATAATACTCAATAGAAAAAAATATATAACTACACACACATCGTTTGTCCACTGAATAATTACTCATTATTAAATAAAAAGCGCTCCCGCACGAACCTCTACCTCCGCCAGCAGGACCTCAATTTCAGACTCAGTAAAGTTTTTTATTTTTCTTTGTGCTCATCATTCTAAAGCATAGAAATTCGGATATTGGCGTGTGCTCTTTATATGGTAATGTTATTAATTAGGGGGCGGAGATCTGCCACCAGTCATCTGCGCACAATTTCAAGATCATTTGCACGTGTTTTTGTGCGCACTTTCGTTTCTTGCTACCTGTCCCTTATTTAAAGTTGCTAACCTCTATGAAAATCTGATCTAATATTTAATGTGTGTGTGTGTGTGTTTAAATATATTATAGGTTTATATAGCAAATGAGAATAATTCAAATTATGAAATGTGTCTCGTTTCAAGGTAATTAAATCAAGTGTTTTTGAATAAGTGAGGTAAAAAAGAAAAAAAAAGGATGTTATTCGGGGAAAAAAAAGGTATGGTATTTGACAAGATAAATAGCAGGATGATTTTTAATTATTCAGATGACTTGGTTAGATTTAAATGGTCATCATGGTTTATATTAATTTGGATGTACACCTTAGAGATAATCACCATTTTTTAATAATTTTAAATCAACCTATAAAATATATCATACAGTAAAACATCATATGTATTGTTTCTACTGTAAAGCCATATTGAATTATTATGGGATCTCATATAAGGAGAGTAAGTAGCTTTTAAGGAATTTTTGTTTTGTTGATTAGTGTTTGTTTTAGCTGAATATGTTTTAATGATATTCTAAGTGTATTCACTGAATAAAAGTAAATTAAATTAGTTTATTAAAAAAACTGAATATGGTAAAATTTTTCTGAAGTGACTGTTTTGAACAAGTAATAACTTACATAAAGCTTATACTGTATATTATACTAATTTATTTTTCCACAAAATATGCTGCTCCATCAATGTTCAATAAAATACATTTTGTTGCAATCATACACTATGGGAGTAGTGAAAACCCCATTTTCTTTAAGGTGGGCATTTAGCCCTCTGATCACCATATTTGAGTGGATCTGGCATTTTACTCCAGGAATTCCCAAACTTTTTTGCCAGATGAAACCTTTTTTGAAACTTTGATCTAAAATATCTACCACCTGAGATTTGATTAGGCTATATATTTCATTCACATATTCACAGTTCTCTAATGTTGGTTAACAGTCACATGACGTTCAGTTAAACCAATACAATTTTTACTAATAATATATTTCTAAGTGTTTTATTTTGATTGTTTTTATTTAAAAATTAAATATTTCAATTTAAATTTTTTATGATTTAATTCGTTTTTCTCACGAAAACCAGTTATAAAGCCCAGTTATACACAAAGACCCACTTACAGTAAGAAAATCCTATGAGACATATATAAAAATGTCATCTAAGCAAGTAAATAGCATGTATTTATATATTTACAGATGCGACATACAAGGACGAATGACAACATTTTAAATTAATTTCCTGCAATTTCCGATCTGACCACTCAAGATATAAATCATTATTGTATGTTTAATGCAGTGAATCAAGGTAAGGCAACATACAGTTTTGAATGCTGTTTTTAATTTTTTACCCCTAAACATAAATATATAAATGAATGAATGAATTAATTAATCTCTACTTAATCTCTGCCTTTAAAAAAATAACAGAATTCCTTTTCACTTTCACACTATTTTCTTAAATTGAGTGACACATAGAGTTTAGTTTTGTAGCTAAATTCAGAAAGAGTTTGTAAATGTGAAATCTAAAGGACATTTTTTGCCCTGTTAGTTCACATTAATTGTATTATTATTATTATTTATTACTGCTATTTTGCCATATGATATTTGCATTCACCTTTACTTAGGGATACTGACAGCTCACAAGACCTCAGTGCCTGCCTGCTATGCCTCCAGGTCTGTTTTAATGGGAACTTTTTCACAGGGACCACACCAGGGGCCACCTGTGGCGTTTCACCTTTGGGATCTGCCATTCACACTACTGACACTGATACCATCTCTAAATAATAGCCTCTCTACTGCCACAATCAAAGCTCAGGGCCAGTCTGTGTAATGAGATGGGTGGGGCCGAGCCACCTTACACCAGCCATGTAGCTATGGGGTCAAAGTTCATCGTAACATGTTTGAACCACTGGGTCAAGAACTGCTCTGGCCTTCTCTAAAGATTAGGCTAGAATTACCTTTTTTCCTTCTCTTCTATCTCACCCCTACTCTATTCATTTTTTACGGAGACTTGCATGATGGCAGCATTCTCACTGGACGGGAGGGCAAGCAAAAGCAATAAGGATGCGAATGGAGTAGCAAAGTCGCAGAGTGTTTTTTTTTTTTTTTCCCCTCAAGGGTGCTTTTAGTGCTTTTGATTTAACCCTTGTGCAATGCTGGAAATTATTTCAGCAAGAAAACATTATTTGTGGATAATTGTGTGGGCAATATTCACTCAAAAACTGAGGTGCGTAAGCTCAGATCAATGAGACCTGTGACCAATCAGTTTAAAAAAGAAACGCAAAACCTGTATTAACTGAAAGAAAATAAGTTGATAAAAATATTGAATCCAACATATGGTAATAATATAGCATAATGAAAAATTTATAAGCAATTGTTTTTATAAACAGGTAATTTTTGACCAGGTTTGGGGAAAACAAACAAACAAACAAACAAAAAAAATTTACAAAACTTATTATATATTTTTTTAACAGTTGCTATACCCTGTCTGAGCAGAGTCAGTGAGTTTTAGTCCAATGCAATAACATTATCTACCATTTTTGGGTAAAATAAAATCCTCTCTGGGTCAAAATGACTGGAACACAACATGAGGGTTAACATAAATGACCTGTTGAAGTCTTATATATTTATTCTTCATTTTATGTAATAACATCTATTTGTTTTACAATCTTCAAAATCCTAAACTTTACAGGTTTAATTTAGAATTTGAATTCCTAATTTTCAATATGGTCTCAGACTTTTGGATCCTAGACTTTCATTTAAAGTTATATAAATGTGTGTGTGTGTATATATATATATATAGCTCTTGAGAATTGTTGGGAAATTTTTTCAAATCTTCAAATGCAAATGTTAATAACATATAGGCAGTGATTTTCCACTGTTTTTGTTACGTTCCTACTTGGGTTGATTACCCAACATGGACATCAAGAAAAAATGCATTAAAATTGACAAAAAAAAACTGATCGCAACTTTGTACACATATAGGCTCAAAACCTATGTATATTTGGTGCTGATGCAATGGATTTATCGGTACATGCTCAATGTTCTCTCTCACACTCTTTAAGTCCTGTCTGTTTCTTCTGTTCTTCTTCCAAGAAAACATCAGTGGCAGAATAACTAAAACTGGCAGAGAGAGTTGATGTAACTAATGCACAATAAGAGAGAGTAAGATTAAAAAAATCATCCCTTTCAAAATGTTTACTTCAGATTATGACAACTTTCATTTTTATGAAGATTGACGGAAATAAATAGATTTATAATTAAGAAATATCACACCCGAAAAAGTACAACAGCACTTACAAAATTACATTTTAGACTAAATATTTGTTCAATGCCAAAGAAAACAGTTCTAAATTAAGGCAAAGTATCGAGAAGTGTGTATCGTCAAGCAACACACAGACTGAGGGATTTGAGTGGAGCAGAGCAGCTCAAAACATCCTGTAATCACTCTGTTTCAACTCTACTCTGGGTTTCTTAATTTCCTGCTTCCCACCTGCTGGTGAGAGAAAACTGTTCAGGTTCAGTCATTTTATTCTAATGGCAATGTATAGGTCCTTTTCTATGCAATTTAAGCGAAATAACTGAACATAAATATAGAAGCCTGATAAAACTGCTCATTTTAGAATAAAATTTCAGAAGGCATTTAGAGGCTTTTGCATCTGAACTCTTCATATATATAATCTTCAAATGCAAATGTTAATAACATATAGGCAGTGATTTTCCACTGTTTTTGTTTTAGGACTCAAATATTAATAAATGTCATATGGTGACGTAACACAGTAGGTGTCACGGTGCTACTGTGAGGGAGTGCGGAGTGAGGAAGGAGGAGACCAGGAGTACATCAACACAGGAGATTTTAATGTCTTTAAGGGAAACAGGAAAGACCAAATATGGGCATGAAATAGTCATGGAGCACGTGGGGGGAGGAAAACACAAACAAAACACGGAACAGAGTCTGACATTACTCCCCCCTCCCGGAAGGCGTGTCCCGCGCCGTAACAATTCCACCAGGGAGAGGGGGTGGGTCAGGCAGTCCAGGGTGTCATGGCGGCACAGGGAGCTCAGGGGCCATGGCGGAGCAGGGAGCTTGGGGTGTGCACCTGGGCGTCACCGAGTTGTTGTCAGAATGCACAGCAGTAAATCACTGTTTTTGGATACCATAAAAATGAATGAGAAATGAAATCCTGCCTGTTGGAAAATAGTCTGTGGTTGTGTACAAAATCGCTCCCTATACCCTTACATAAGACTGTTTGAGGAGACAGCCATTTGTAGTGGCATCCAAAATCATGATGGACCTTCACTCCCATAATGGACCACAATAACGAGTGTACGGCCGATGTACACTCAGTGGCTAGATAATACCCAAAATGCACTGTGAGGTTTGCTCCGAATGAATTCCCGTGTCTCACCAGAAGATGGCCCCTGCAGCTGAATAATACATCCATCCATTTTCCAAACCACTTGTCCAGGGGTGACTGATATCGGTCCTGGAGATCCACAACCTGTGTCCTTCGAAGGCAGCATTCTAAGACCAATTGGATCACTGTGGCGTGACAAAGGCTGTCCTAATTCGAAGGCTCCTTCAAATGCTAAATGTGTCCTTCGTACACCCGGCAGTGAAGGATGCAACACATGAATCCTTCACAGCCCAGGCTATCCCGAGATTTATTGCGTGCTGATGACAACAGGAATTTTTGAGAGAAAATGCCGGATTACACTTTTAAATTTGGTTTCAGCTTATACGTATCCAATGATACAAATGTACAAATGTGAGAAAAGCACTTTAAATATTGACATATCTTACTGAGATGCGATTTTATGGATGGTTTATACTAACATACTCAAATGGACCAAGGTAAGCATATTTAGACAGGTTGTGAACACTGTTTAGTTTTCAGACTGTTGAATATCACTTACAAAAAAGTCCAGTACAAACGTTACTGCCGCTCATCATCGGCAGCTGTCACAGTTGCTAGACGACAAGATCAATCCTTCGTAGGCAAGACTGGCCCATTTAACAACGCTCGGTCCGACATGGCCTTTGAAGGATGCAGCCTTTGAATTTGGACACAGCTACAGTCCTTCAGAATTTCACTCCAACCCTAATCAAACACATCTGAACAAGCTAATGAGGGTCTAAGTGTTACTAGAAAGCTTCAGGCAGGTGAGTTTTTATCAAGGCTGGAGTAAAACTCCAGCCAAAGGATTGTGGCTCTCCAGGACCGATGTTGGCTCCCCCGCACTTGTCCAATGTGGGTACAGCGTACTATCATACAGGAATACATTTCTTTTTAATTGATTTTTTAATTGTTTTATTAAGGTTTATACGTGCTAGTTTCCATGGCAGAGCTAGTTTCCCCAGAGTGGGCTCCTGTTCCCGAGTTTAGCCCATGGAGGGCTCCTGTTCCCGAGTTTAGCCCACGAAGGGCTCCTGTTCCCGAGTTAAACGCACGGAGGGCTCCTGTTCCTGAGTTTAGCCCACAGAGGGCTCCTGTTCCCAAGTTTAGCCCAGAGAAGGCTCCAGTCCCCGAGTTTAGCCCACGGAGGGCTCCAGATCCCCAGTTAAGCCCAGGGAGGGCTTCTGATCCCCAGTTAAGCCCAAAGAAGGCTCCAGTCCCCGGTTTTGGCCCCGAGAGGGTGTCGGAGCCCGTTATTCTCTCCAAGTATTTTTTTGGGGGGTGGTGTAGTATGGGTCCGTCTGTAGCGGCCCGGTCGAGTTGCGAGGCCAAGGTCACGGAGGCCGTCCGGCCATGGCGTCCTGAGTTCCCAGTTGTAGTGGCCGGGCTGAGTGACGAGGCCAAGGCCACGGAGGCCGTCCAGCCATGGCCTTCTGAGTTCCCTGCCCCGCCGTGGCCTCCTGAACTGTCTGACACGCCATGACCTTCTGAGGTGCCTGCTCCGCCATGGCCTCCTGAACTGCCTACTCCGCCATGGCGCCCCAAGCTCCCTGCTCCGCCATGTCCTGAGCTCCCTGTGCCACCATGGTACCCTGGACTGCCTGATTCGCCCTGGAGGTATTCCTCGTGTCCCAGTCCTGCACCAGCCTCCAGGGCGCCCACCCCCCCCCCCCCCCCCCCCCGCCTCCTAGTTCCCAGTTGTAGTGGCCGGGCTGAGTGACGAGGCCAAGGCCACGGAGGCCGTCCAGCCATGGCCTTCTGAGCTCTCTGTTCCGCCATGGATTCCTAGTCTGCCTGCTCTGCCATGGCTCCCCAAGCTGCCTGATCCGCCATGGGTTCCGTAACGGGTACCGCCCTGGAGGCCGTCCGTCCCTGTCTGCCTGTCCTGAGAGGACTCCAGAGAGCCCACCCCCCCTCCCTGGTGGAATTGTTATGGCGTGGGACGCGCATTCCGGGAGGGGGGGAGTAATGTCAGCGAATCACCCCAATCACCAGCTCTGGACTCCATGTCCCAGAATCCTCCCAGGCTCACACCTGTTCTCAGTCACGATCACCATCACCTGAGTTCTGATTCCCCGCACCTGTCATCTGCAATCAAGTCACCATTCTTAAGCACGCTCCTTCCAGTCACTCACCGTCCGGTCTACCGCCCTGAACTTACCAGACTCTCTGAATGTTAAATATCTGTTTCTACTTATCTCTAGATCCCCAAAGTTCTTCCTAAGTTGCTCTCCTCCACTCCTGGATCCCAAACCCTCCGTGAAACAGCAAAGGAACCAAAAACCATCAGTACTCAGTTAAGATTAATTGAACTGTGATTTGTGTTGGATACTCACCAGTCATTGCTCCATTCGATCTGCCTCAGCCATATCTATCAATAAAACTGCTATTCATTCACTTACCTGTTGTCTCCAGCTTGATCTGTGACAACACAATGTAACTTTTGGCCCTCTAGCGGTAAAAAAATTAAATTGCCTGCAACTTGCGGAAGAACATTGCTTTGGTTGTGCTTCACATCTGCTCCTCTGGTGCATGAAGAAAAATGTGGTTCACTGCACTGGTGTACAAGTGGAAATAAAAAAGATGTCATCTGAACAGGTGCCATATGCTGTTGGCAAAAGAAGCATGTTTGCTAGTTCCCGCGAAATCCATCCAACAGCTCTAAAATATATCATTATTATAGATTTATCACAGTATATCTGGCTAAAGACCGTTTGGAAGATCAATTATTTTTGTACTCTCTCATTAATAGCATATTGCGCATATCAAAAACGTATATAGTGTAGCTTTGATGTATAATTATTTATTTTGTGGATTTAATCTTACACCATACCTGAACTTAACAGCTTCATTACTAACTATTAATAAACAGTAGGTGAGGAGTTTATTGAGGCAAAAGTCATACTTAATAGTTAGTTAATATTGAGAATTGGACATTAAAATAAATTGTGACCACATCTTAATGTTGATAAATACTCTGATTCTGTCTGAATTTTAACCTTGCACCTTGTCCACAAATACTGCACTGAATCACATTGTTTTTCTATGAACTGCCAATGTGAATTAAAGTGTAACCACACAACTCCCCTTTCAGGAAAGCCATTTTGTTTTTACAGTGAATATTTGGTAACCCAAAACATGCACAGCTGATGATGGCATTTGTTTGTGTTAGAGAGCTCTTGATGATATATGCATCAAGCGTTTTGTTTGTGGAAGAAAATGGAGTTGAATTCATCAACTTGTGGACAGCATAATTTTATGTCAAGGGGCCCATTCTCCACACTCACAGAGCTTCATGTGGCGGCATGTGTATTATCCTAAGGGTGGATCTCCATCATCAGATCACTGCTCAGTAACAACAACAACAACAAAGAAACAACAGAGTGAATGACGTTCCGCTTCTCTCTAACCTCTTTCAATTAAAGCCAGGAAAATACAACAGAAGCATAAACACGGAGTGACACTGTTAATGCAAGACAGCTTAGTGGGCCACTGCCTCAATCTCTTCCTGTTCTCACTTTTCCTGTGCTACTTCACTTGTTTGTTTCTTTCTCACTCCCTCGCTCCCTGGAAGAGATTGGTAATGCCAGAGAGGCTTCCAAGTGTGACACATACCATGTCCCTCCTCAGAGGGAGGGTTTGTTGGCCACTGGTGCCCATTGAAACCATGTGGTTTTAGCCACGATGGTGGTAGTGTTTCATGCTAATTATTATGAAAGAGTCATGAAGAGAGAGGGGGTGGATAGGGGCAGAGTGACACAGGTTCTGTCTTTGGCATTTAAACAGGTGATGTGGGCTGCCGTGATCTTTATGGAAAACTCAGACCTCCTTGAGAGATGAAGGCGACAGGATTTTGAGAAACACCCTTCTTGGTTCAATCACATCTTACACTGTTTGGGATTTTGGACCATGATCTTTAAAGCAGTAGTTCACCCAAAGATATAAAATGTGTTACAGTTGACTCATTCTCATGCTCTTCTGGTGCTCTCAAGCTCCAAATGGACAATGAAGCTCCATAAAAGTGGTCTGTATGACCCATGCGCTCTATTGTTCTCAAGCCATAATGTATATTTTTGTAAGAAACAAAAATAATTTTTAGCTCTCCTTAGCAAGTTCATGAGACAATATCTAATTTCTTAACAAATCATTTATTTGAGTCAAATCGTTTAAATTATTTATCCAGTTCACAAAACCGTTCATAACTGATCTGTTCATGGTACTCACTGACTCAATGATTGGTCTTGACATCTTGACTCTCCTTGGCATGCTCATGAAGGTTAATGAGTGAATTAGCTGATTCGGTTTGCAAAACCTGTCTGAATGATTAATTCACAAATCGGAATGTTTTGCTTCTCAAGTTCAAATATCTGACGCAGTTATCTGTCAATAATTCTTTCAGAATCAATGAATGACTGGAGAGGACGTTTAGCAGAGAATAGCGTCTTAAATTTTGGTTGGTTTCTCAAGCAACTGTATGGCTTTCACCCTGTAAAGCCTGACATATGAAACAATAATATGAAAAATGTCACAAAATATATGCAATTTGGTGCAGTTGCTGATATTTATATGGCCAGAAAATAAGATTCTAAAGATAAAATTCTGGCAGCCTGTCAGGTAAATCAATGATATCTTTATAACAGTATAGCAGACTATCTACATACAATTAATATAAATAGTTGTCACTCTATATCTCCCAGTCTTGATTTATTAAGATGATACAAAGCTCTGGAGTTTTTATAGTACAATGTGATGCAATGATGAGTGAGAGATGTACAAATAAATGTTCCTCAGAAGCCTGATGTATCATATTTGATACATTTTAACTTGATTTTTCTATTAAAAAGTATGGATAATCAAGTAAACCTACATTGCTTCAGTCCAATAAGTAATATACAAGTTTTTCTTAGATTTATTTTATAAAAATCAATAAAGATTTAACAGCAGATGACAGAAAGAATGTAGTAGATGTACAACAGGGCCCATATTCATGAAAAATCTTAGTGCAGAGTTGCTCCTAGTGAAATAGTTTCCTCTTAAAATGAAAGAAAAGATCCTAGTAAAAAAAAAAGTGATTCAGAAAGCATATAACTCTTAAGGTCTTAAGGTACAGAATTGTTAGGAGTACGGACGAGGACTTTTAAGAAGCTTAAGAGTTTCTTTAGCAGCAAAGAAAATGGACAAAACATGAAGAGGGAGAAGAAATGTGTTGCACAATGTATGGCAGTCAGTTTGTAAGACACTACAGATTAGATTGTGCAGGGATCATGTTTTTGACCGATCTTATAAGAGACAAGCTAACATCTCCGGCACAGCACAGAAATGCCATAGTGCCAGAAATGGAAGTAATCACTACATTAACTACATTAACATATTTGGCAACTGGAAAAATGCAACTATGCAGCAGTGATGATGATTTGGGTCAGTCACAACCTTTTATAAACAAAGTGATCACACAAAAAATTACAGCACTTTCAGAACCTCTTATCGCTGTTAATTTCCTATCAAATACATTAAATAAAGAATATATATACATATATAAATAATGTGTGTGTGTGTGTGTGTGTGAGAGAGAGAGAGGAGGGTAAAACAGGAAAAATTATGCCTGTAATTTCAAAGTGAAGGTTTATAATAGACCCTACTTAAAAGCACTTTTTTTTCTTCCTTGTTGGACAACCAACCAATCACAGTCTTCAAAAGACTGTGTCATACCTAGAAACGGGTTCAGCCCCGCCTCCTCACTAAGATGAAAGTGTTTGTCTTTTCCTCGCTCAGAGTTGCTCTCAGATTGGTACTGAATCACACTTAAAGGAACACTCCACTGTGTTTGAAAACAGGCTCATTTTCCAACTCCCCTAGAGTTAAACAGTTGAGTTTTACCGTTTTCGAATCCATTCAGCCAATCTCCGGGTCTGGCGGTAGCACTTTTAGCTGTAGCTTAGCATAGATCATTGAATCTGATTAGACCGTTACCATCTCACTCAAAAATGACCAAAGAGTTTCTATATTTTTCCTATTTAAAACTTGACTCTTCTGTAGTTACATCGTGTACTAAGACCAATGGAAAATGAAAAGTTGCGATTTTCTAGGCCGATATTGATATTGAATGATATTACTCAGCGCCTGAAAATAGTCCCCAGCTAGGTAACTTCCAATAAGCCTATTTTCAGGCGCTGCATAATATCATTCCGCCTGCTACACCCATGGTAAGGCAGCAAAGTTCCTTGATTATTACGCCAGAATGAGAGTATAGTTCCTAGCCATATCGGCCTAGAAAATCGCAACTTTTCATTTTACGGTCTTAGTACACGATGTATATATATATTAGAAAACACAGAACATAGTATATATTAAATGGGTTTATGATAATGTTATGGTTCTTTCACATCTTTTTTGAAGCTTGAAAGCTCCAGTTCCCATTCATTCTAACTACATGAAAATGAGTGAGCAGAACATTTTTCATAATTTCTCCTTTGGTGTTCCACACAGAAAGGTAAGTCATACGGGTTTGGAACGGCATAAGGGTTAGTAAATAAAGACCGAATTGTACGTTTTTGGGTGAACTACTCATTACTACCCTCCACACCCCTCCGGTACAGTTGCTACAGTACAACTCACTTTCTCTTGCTTTCCCTTCCTCTCCTCTCCAGTGATATGTGGCGTCTTGTGAGTAATGACAAATGTTATTACGCTCCCTTTTAGATTATTTTAGCACACACTGCCAAGTAAATCACTGTGTTTTCCTAAACCACGGGTCATTTGCCGACCCCATGTTTGAACAGCTGAACCCTCAGCATTAATAACTTCTCAGGGCTGAGAGAAAGAAACAGAAAAAAAGGAGTGAGACAGAGAAAGGATGAGGTGCTAAGACTCTGTGTGTGCTTTGGAGCGTGGATTTTTTTTTATTAGAATGGAACTGACAGATATTGCTGTTTTCACACAGCGGAAGATATAGTGCACTCACATCCAAGCCTGGTATATAATTTCTCAAATGATAACGTCACTCACTGAGATGACTGATTTTGTTTCAGTAGACCCATTCGGAATCCCACGACATTCGCATTTTCACTCATTTAATATTTAGTTGAATTTGATAGCTACCAAGAGGAATGTAGTACTCTCAACTCAGTTTAAAATGAACATTTATGAACATTAAAGGGATAGTTCACCCAAAAATTAGAATTAGCCCATGATTTACTCCCCCTCAGGGCATCCTAGGCGTATCTGACATTCCTCTTTTAGACGAACACAATCGCAGTTATATTTAAAAATGTCCTGGCTCTTCCAAGCTGTATAATGGCAGTGAATGGTGCCCCTTTATTTGAAGCCGAAAAAAGTGCATCCCATCCATCATAAAACTACTCCACACGGCTCTGGGGTGTTAATAAAGGCCTTCTGAAGCCAAACGATGGCGTTAGTGTTAGAAAAATATCTATTTATAAAAATGTATAAACTGTAATCTCCAGTTTCCGGTCACTCAAGCAGGTGCGATTACGACAAGGCGTTCGAGCGTATGACGTAGGCGTTGTGGAAGGCGCAACGTAAGCTCTGGGGAGAGAGTGACGAATGGGGAAGCACAGAGGAGAAAGTAAAGATGTCAGAGGATTTCGATATAAGGCAAGAGGAGAATGAGTTTTTTGCCCAGCCATATTTGTTTGAACCAGAGTATACCGACCAGGAACTCCGCGAAATGGAGGAGGCTGCAGCGGCGGCGGCACACACAGATGTAGTTCACGTGGTTTCCCTGTGCTGTAAACAAAACTTGGTTCTCGCGAGACTACACTCTTTTTCCCAGAGTTTACTCTCACGAGACTACACTCTTCTCCCCAGAGCTTACGTTACGCTTTCCACTACACCTACGTCATAGGCTCGAACGCCTTGTCGTGAACGCGCATGCTTGAGCGACCGGAAGCTGGAGATTACAGTTTATACATTTTTAAAAATCAATATTTTTCTTACACTAACGCATCGTTTCGCTTCAGAAGGCCTTTATTAACACCCCGGAGCCGTGTGGAGTAGTTTTATGATGGAAGGATGCACTTTTTTCGGCTTCAAAAACAGGGGCACCATTCACTGCCATTATACAGCTTGGAAGAGCCAGGACCATTTTTAATATAACTCCGATTGGATTCGTCTGAAAGAGGAATGTCAGATACACCTAAGATGCCCTGAGGGTGAGTAAATCATGGGCTAATTTTCTTTAAAAGGGAGAGTTCACCCAAAAATGAAAGTTTTGTGATCAAGTACTCACCGTTGTGTCGTTTCAAAATGACTTTCTTTCT
>NW_015505434.1:1351133-1352531 GCF_001515645.1 Sinocyclocheilus grahami
ATGTGCTCGTGACCCATTTTCTCCCTCTCATTGATGGTTCATTTGATTCAGGTGTGTCTTGTTGGTTAGTTCTAATTACTCCATGTATTTAAGTCTCAGCCTTTGCGTTCTGTCTTTGTCGAGTCTACATGTTGGATTACTTGTTTTTACCCCTGTTCCTGATGTGGATTATCCCCTGTGTTTCCTTGATTAAATACTGTTAATGCCACTTCGCATCTCCAGCGTTCCTTCCGACAGCGTATCGTGACAAGTATCACATTTCTGCCTTTAAACCCTTGGGAACCCATTATGTCCAATAGTCAGCCTTTTTTCATGCAACCTTTGTTGCATGGACAAAAAAAAAGGAGAAGAGAAAATGATTTCCTGTTGTTATAAGCATTCCCAGGTGAAAAAGACGTAGTATTAAATGCATAAAAAATATACTTGAAATTCAAGTAGTATGTTTATAAATTACACTTTTAGTGGGTTTTTAATGTAATTTATATTGCAGTAGGCCTACACATGGTTATATTTTAAATATATATATGTATTTATAATTTTAATATTTGGAAAAGTACAATATTTTGAAAAACATTTTTAACATTTACAATGTACAAACGTTTGTCAACTATTATTAAGCATTGCGATATTTAAAATATGTTGTTTAATATGTTGTTCAGTTTTACTTAAAAGGTTATTCTACTTTGGTTGATAGGCTGTTGTTCATTACATGATACATTAATTGTAATAAGCTAGGTGTTTATAAATTTGTTCAAGCTTGACGCCTTTATTTTCTAATATATATTTTTTCAGATCAGCTGCTATAGAAGACAAACTGAAATCTGAGTGCAGAGACAAGAAAAGGAATAGTAAGTATATTTTCATGTTGTATCACCTCTGTTATAGAGATTTTTGAATCAGGCCTAATGGAGGGTGATTTGGTGAATCTTGGAAGAAAAACGTTAGCAATGTGTCCGTTTCAGCTGTCTATTTATGCTTGCTTTCAGTCATTCATGTAAAAATCTGTTATTTAATTTTGTTTCTGTTTTGTTTTTTTCTAAAGCTGCAAGGCTCTGGTGCAAAATATTGTATGTCAGGACGATTAGGCTGTGCCCAGGTCTCCGGAACCTGCGACGACACTCAGCTCCATCAGCACCTTCGGATCCACCAGCTCTGTCTCCATCGGTTGGCCCTCAGATGTTGGCAGCCACAACATCTACATCTTGGCTCCTTGCTCCCTCGATTCTGCCATGTGTTGTCAGCACTGGGATGCTCTGGGTCTGTGCCATGTGCCAAACACCATCTAATCCTCCCATCACCATCCCTTCGCCACATCCTGCCATCATCCTGCCGCACTTTTGCTTCTCACCATCCCTACGCCATCTCCTTGTCCACCTCCAAAACCCCCTCCATCCCTCC
>NW_015505434.1:1354291-1373051 GCF_001515645.1 Sinocyclocheilus grahami
GCCGTGTGTTGTCAGCACTGGGATGCTCTGGGTCTGTGCCATGTGCCAAACACCATCTAATCCTCCCATCACCATCCCTTCGCCACATCCTGCCATCATCCTGCCGCACTTTTGCTTCTCACCATCCCTACGCCATCTCCTTGTCCACCTCCAAAACCCCTCCATCCCTATTATGTTGCTTGAACTTTATCATCTTCAGTCTTTGAAAAACAAAGTGCATAGCTTGTGTGTGTGCAGTCTTTATGTATTTTTTTCCTTCAGAAAAATTGCACTGTAATTTTTATTTATTCACTGATGTAAAATTCTGTACTTTTTTAGTAAGGCCGGTATAACTGAAATGTTCTACAAATGGAAAAGATAGCTCTGCCATAGCTTTTCAATCTTTTGTAGAGGCCCGCTCCTTTAATGTAAGCGGAAAGGGCCCTGGTTTCGTTTGTTGTTAGATCTCTCTATATATCCTCTGAATAGTATTAGCTTGGTTTCAATAAACCCTTAATGTTACTGTTGATATGCCTATTAACCAATAAAATAACCACACAGACCGTTAAGGGAAATATTACTGAGATTAATTTGCTTCAATCAAATAGAATAAAAAATAATAAATATAACAGACCCAGCAACCAAAAAGAAGTTTGACAGCAAAGGTCAAAGTGTCCCAAATATCATCAACTGAAATATGAATTTGAATTGGATACTCAAATTCAGAAAAACACAAATGAGTTCACTCAACTGTCCCCAACATTAATCAAAACTGGTTTTCAATGTTAAAATTGCCCATCAATAAAATAAATACCCTGTAGCAGGCCTGATACGATGCTGGGGTTCGTTGAGGCACAAAACAATTTGCCGCTTCGCTCAATGAGCCAACAAAATAAACAGCTGTTTTACCGGCGCTAGAGTCGGTATTCCTGTGATGCACTTTCAAGCACGAGGGATTACAGGTTTGGAAGAAGCGAATGCAGGTCGGCGATCATATCCAGCGCTGCCAGAGGAACCACTGAGAATCCCTGGTATCTCAGGGTGCTATCTGGGATGTCCCTGGTAGCTCCGGTTGGTAAGAGATGCAATCGACGGTAGTTTTCCACAACCGCGAACTCGCTAGTCTCTACTGTTGCGCATAAGCGCTGATTCTTGAGAATCAGAAGTGCAGTTCAGTTATCCAACGATACGAGGGGAAACTTCTATCCCCTCACCCTCAAACAACTTTATACTAACCCTAAGTCAGTTCTCTTTTCGATAACTGTCATAGGATGGTATCTTTACCCATTCGAGTAAGCTTTTTTCTTCCCCTCGCCTCTCTTCCTCTCTTCTTTTCCGCCCCTCCAGTCTTCCACCAATCCCATCCCATAACAACCGGTAAGTACTTTTAACTTAACAATTTAACAATTTAACATACCTTCTTTAATCAAATGAACTAATAGGGAAAACAATACACATAAAACATAAATATAAAATATTAGAAAATAATATTAAAGAAACATTAACCAATCAATTAAATTAAACTTCAACTGGGCTTCACCCTCCCCCCTTTAAATGTCTGAATGTCCTCATACAGACTTATAAACTTTTTTTTCCTTTAGCACTACACTGTTGCCTTACATTTCTTGTGACTAGCTTTTTTGCCAATTTGAATGATTACTCCTCTATGAACAATGGTCTCTGTAGGGGCTGATCTCTTGACCTCCCTGGCTCATCATAGGTGAGTTTAACAAGTGGCTTTACTCTCCTTTTCCCCCTAACTGGTTCACTTTCGGATGGCTCACTACTCTCTCCCTCGTCCTCACTAGTGTTTTGCTGACTTTCTTCATTTTCTACAGATAAACCGGCCGAACTTGAAACATCGCTCCCTGCAACCTCTTCAGGTAACAAGTTCCCTTCCTCTGAATAAATGTCCTCCCGGCGCATGTCCCTTTTCTGGTCTACCGATTGTGCCGCACTCTCCGATGCATAGTTCTCATTCAGGATCCCCTCCAGATATGATCTGTAAGGTTTTGGTACATTGTATTCAAACTCAGATGAGGTCTCTGAAGATGATACATCCTCATTTGTTATCACTGAGGCATCGATATTTGATCCCATTCCCTCTTTCTGACGTTCCTTTCCCTTTACCAGATCAGTTTCTGCTCTGTCTTGGGGCCATCTCACCAGCTGCCCTATGGGTAAGAGTTGATCACTGTGAAGTGTTTTGATTCTTCCCTGACCTGCTTCAGGTTTTACCCGGTGTACTGGTAGGTTTGGGAGTTTTTCCACAAACAACATAGGGTACTGAACTCCATCTGGTTTCAAGTTTGTGTTTCCCTTTTAACCCTAGGTTCTTAATCAGTACCCGATCCCCAGAGTCCAAGGCTTGACATGACACTCGTTTGTCATATTATCTTTTATTCCTTTGGTGGACTTTATCGACTTCTTTTCTTGCTAGTTGGTAAGCATGCTTTAGGTCCTTCTTCAGATTAGTGATATATTGCGAGTGTGCAACCTCATTCATTCCATCTGTTGATATTCCAAAGCAGATGTCTACGGGTAGCCGGGCTTCTCTCCCGAACATCAAAAGATATGGTGAGTACCCTGTAGCATCATTTCTGGTACTATTGTAGGCATGTACCAGGTATGGAATCTGTTGGCTCCAGTTTCGTTTTTTCTCAGCACTCAGGGTCCCAAGCATGGCTAAGAGGGTACGATTGAACCGCTCGGGCTGAGGGTCACCCTGAGGGTGATATGGGGTTGTTCTTGATTTTCTAATACCAAGCAGGTTCAACAGTTCCTTTATCAGCCGACTCTCAAAGTCACGGCCCTGATCTGAATGAATGCGTGCCGGTAGGCCATAATGGATGAAGTACTTCTCTACCAGTATTTTAGCAACACTGACAGCTTTTTGATTCTTACTGGGAAACGCTTGTGCATAACGTGTGAAATGATCGGTAATTATTAACACGTTGCTCAAACCTTTTGAGTCTGGCTCCACAGTAAGAAAATCTATGCATACTAAATCCATTGGTCCACTACTTGTAATTTGATGTAATGGAGCAGCTCTCTGACCTGGACTCTTGTGAGTGATGCACGCTCCACAGTTCTTGATGTTGTAAGGGAAACAGGTCTATTTAGCTCAAAGGGAATCATTTAAGATTTTAAAGGGAACTCCACCAATAATATGTAAGGGAATTAGGACAGAATCACTGTTTTATGGCTGATCACTGAGTCGGCCAGCGAGTCATTGAACGAGCCCTATGACATCAATTCTGCAAATACCCTGTTGCAGGCCTGATACGATGCTGGGGTTCGTTGAGGCACAAAACAATTTGCCGCTTCGCTCAATGAGCCAACAAAATAAACAGCTGTTTTACCGGCGCTAGAGTCGGTATTCCTGTGATGCACTTTCAAGCACGAGGGATTACAGGTTTGGAAGAAGCGAATGCAGGTCGGCGATCATATCCAGCGCTGCCAGAGGAACCACTGAGAATCCCTGGTATCTCAGGGTGCTATCTGGGATGTCCCTGGTAGCTCCGGTTGGTAAGAGATGCAATCGACGGTAGTTTTCCACAACCGCGAACTCGCTAGTCTCTACTGTTGCGCATAAGCGCTGATTCTTGAGAATCAGAAGTGCAGTTCAGTTATCCAACGATACGAGGGGAAACTTCTATCCCCTCACCCTCAAACAACTTTATACTAACCCTAAGTCAGTTCTCTTTTCGATAACTGTCATAGGATGGTATCTTTACCCATTCGAGTAAGCTTTTTTCTTCCCCTCGCCTCTCTTCTTTTCCGAGTTTCCGCCCCTCCAGTCTTCCACCAATCCCATCCCATAACAACCGGTAAGTACTTTTAACTTAACAATTTAACATACCTTTTTTCCTTCTTTAATCAAATGAACTAATAGGGAAAACAATACACATAAAACATAAATATAAAATATTAGAAAATTATATTAAAGAAACATTAACCAATCAATTAAATTAAACTTCAACTGGGCTTCACCCTCCCCCCTTTAAATGTCTGAATGTCCTCATACAGACTTATAAACTTTTTTTTCCTTTAGCACTACACTGTTGCCTTACATTTCTTGTGACTAGCTTTTTTGCCAATTTGAATGATTACTCCTCTATGAACAATGGTCTCTGTAGGGGCTGATCTCTTGACCTCCCTGGCTCATCATAGGTGAGTTTAACAAGTGGCTTTACTCTCCTTTTCCCCCTAACTGGTTCACTTTCGGATGGCTCACTACTCTCTCCCTCGTCCTCACTAGTGTTTTGCTGACTTTCTTCATTTTCTATAGATGAACCGGCCGAACTTGAGACATCGCTCCCTGCAACCTCTTCAGGTAACAAGTTCCCTTCCTCTGAATAAATGTCCTCCCGGCGCATGTCCCTTTTCTGGTCTACCGATTGTGCCGCACTCTCCGATGCATAGTTCTCATTCAGGATCCCCTCCAGATATGATCTGTAAGGTTTTGGTACATTGTATTCAAACTCAGATGAGGTCTCTGAAGATGATACATCCTCATTTGTTATCACTGAGGCATCGATATTTGATCCCATTCCCTCTTTCTGACGTTCCTTTCCCTTTACCAGATCAGTTTCTGCTCTGTCTTGGGGCCATCTCACCAGCTGCCCTATGGGTAAGAGTTGATCACTGTGAAGTGTTTTGATTCTTCCCTGACCTGCTTCAGGTTTTACCCGGTGTACTGGTAGGTTTGGGAGTTTTTCCACAAACAACATAGGGTACTGAACTCCATCTGGTTTCAAGTTTGTGTTTCCCTTTTAACCCTAGGTTCTTAATCAGTACCCGATCCCCAGAGTCCAAGGCTTGACATGACACTCGTTTGTCATATTATCTTTTATTCCTTTGGTGGACTTTATCGACTTCTTTTCTTGCTAGTTGGTAAGCATGCTTTAGGTCTTTTTTCAGATTAGTGATGTATTGCGAGTGTGCAACCTCATTCATTCCATCTGGTGATATTCCAAAACAGATGTCTATGGGTAGCCGGGCTTCTCTCCCGAACATCAAGAGATATGGTGAGTACCCTGTAGCATAATTTCTGGTACTATTGTAGGCATATACCAGGTATGGAATCTGTTGGCTCCAGTTTCGTTTTTTCTCATCACTCAGGGTCTTAAGCATGGCTAAGAGGGTCGATTGAACCGCTCGGGGTGAGGGTCACCCTGAGGGTGATATGGGGTTGTTCTTGATTTTCTAATACCAAGCAGGTTCAACAGTTCCTTTATCAGCCTAAGAAGCATGATTTAAAATAAAACAACAAGGCTCAAAAAGGCAAGAAGGAAGAGCGCGAGAGAGAGACAAAAAGCAAAGTTTGATGGTGTTTCTAGTATTTAAACCAGGCTGTTTAACACACCCCAAATGGTGTCTCGACCAATTGTAGCTCGGGGTGTTGCAATGTTTCTCCTTCCCATTCATAAATCAACTGTTATCTCATCATTCACATGGTTTTGGTTTTCCCGCTCTTGCAGAATATAATTTTGGACATGATTTCTATAACAAGAATATGATACATTTGACCAAGAATTGATTGGAAGAAACGTTTCAAGCATGAAGATTCAAACACACACATACTAAACATGAATAGCAATTCTTAAACGATTCAATAGTTATTCAAAATACATTCACAATAAATGATTAAGACCTGATAAGTCACATGTGGGTTACATACATGATAAGGGGTTTTATATAGCAGCAATTAGTTGCTCGAGTCCTTTTAGTGTCATTTAGGTGCATGGAAAGGCAGTTTCCGTACCATTCTGTGAATGTATGAAGACCAGAGATGTTAAAATGTCTGTAAGGTATTTTAGAAAGTCTGTTCTTTGTCGTGAGGTGGGGGGAAAAGTCAATCTGGATGTTGACATCACTGAATTCAATGATGAACTGTCTTTAACTGAAAAATTAGTGTTTACTATTGTCATTTTGCATTATTGACACACTATTTTCCTAATTAATGCTGTTCAGTTGCTTTGACACAATCTGTATTGTTAAAAGCGCTATATAAATAAAGGTGACTTGACTTGACTGACTTGACTCCTTTATGCCCTTTAAGCTGTATGATATACTGCATGCCTACTTATTCCCTAATACCTCGTGCCCTGGATCTTACACACACAAGGACTGTAACTGATAATTACTAGTTGATATTACACCCCATGTGTGCTGTAATTCCACTGAATTAGGATGTGTGTGCTGCGATTTTAAACAATACCTCATCCATGTACATGTCTGTGATGGGGGGGCAAAACAATGGGTTAAGAGGACACACAATATGGCAACGTTTGCAGCGTTTATCCATCCCTTACTTGTACCACCTAGCGAGAAAAAAAGGGGGTTTCCGGAAAGGTTGTGGTGGTAATAACATTGCTCATGTTGGGTAAAGAAGCAGAGAGCGTGTAAAGACAGACCTGGATCCTATGGGAGTACAGGACCAGCTGCGAGCACAGGGTGTGAAGTGTAGGGTTTCCTCTGAACATGGAGACTGCCAGTCTGAGGGCTGTGCTTCACAGGTATGCCACAGACACTGTGGACGTTCATGTTTCAGCCCACACCAGACCACCTGGGATGCTTATCTCCCTGTGGAGTACCATGTTTCACACACATATAGAGTTATACATATTAGGCGAACATGCACACAGTTTTTCTCTCACATACTCGCGTCAAGTTCATATACACACCACTGACAGCCACACACACCTTGTCTCCGTGCAGAACTCTCACACACAATCACTCTTATACACACAAACTCTCTGACACACTCACCGGGTGTGTCCGTCAAACAGGCAAGCCCATAATGAGTAGATGTGCTCTAGCCGGTGACCCACGTCTGCTGTGGGCAGGTTTGTGTGTGTTGGATGAATGCAGGGGGTGTCATCCGGCCGGCAGGCTGCTTGACCCCTCACGGCCTGTCACAGATCAATGCCCCAGCTCTCATTCTCCATGTTTCCTCACTGCTCTTAATGCCCAGCTCGCGACCATGGGCCAGTTTCCTGTGTGGGCAACATGTCACGCTACCATCATTTCTAAAGGTCTGTTTAGGGAAATTCAGTTTCATTCCAAATGTATTCATTCTACAAAGCACAGTTGTTTTTTCCTTAACTTTGTCTTAAACTAATACTATGGGAAGACTTTAGTTTAAATCTATACTATATCTTTAAAATCTATATCTGTAAAATTTTTACTATATCGAAAAGACTTAGTCGATAGTACATAATTTTGTACATCTTTTATTCGAGCAGCAACTAATAAACACAGACAATAAATACAATGTTCAGCATTACATGGGGTTCTTCAACTATCACTAAAAAAAAGACTGGCATATAACAATTTTCACTAGGAAATTGCAAGTAAATTTCACAAAGAATTACAAGGAAACAAGAAGTAACATTGAATTAAACGAGAAATTTAGTAGGAAAAACTGAAATAGCATTTTCAGTTTCTTGTAAAATTTTATATTTCTTGTAAAATATACTCCAATATTATTCATTTACAACTTTTTTTTTACAGTGATATGGGCACTTAAAAGTTTTATCAAATAAAAGTTTTGTAATTTTTCTGTAATTTCATGACCATTTTTTCAAAATTTGAAGCTGTGGGCTACGTCCACCTCTGCCCTGCTGACATGCAGAGGTGAGTGGGGTACATGACATACCCTGAAGCCAACAATGACCTCTTTTGTCTTGTTGTCATACAGAGAGTTCATATTTCTTGCTCTCTCACCTCTTCTATGCACATGGTCTCATCATTATCATCAGATAAACTCTGCCACTGTGGTGTCATTACTGAACTGAATGATATGGTTGCTCACATCCCTGGCAAAGTTGTAAGTCTACAAAAGCAAGTTGAGAAAACTCAAAAATCAGTATTAGGAATGCCTCATAAATTATGACTCCTTCATAAATTCAGGGTAACAAATCATTGTGTGGTGACTTTTGTTTACCTCAGCCTCCCTCCATCCATCCTTATTGCCCACCGTGGCTCAATTGCACTCTTTGAGTCACAGGCCAAGCCTCAAATAGTGTTGCTCTTGAGTAGCATCCTACAGGAAAAACAGTTGATATCTACTTGTACGGTGTACGGGTCCGAATTACTAGCTTTAGTTATACAGGAGTGTCTTTTTATATTATTTATATATATTTTTAAATGCATAATTTTAACTCTTTTGTATGAGGCAATGTTCTTGCATTGTAAGATTAATCTTTACTTACATTTTCAGATTTTTTTATGCAGGTTTTTGTTTTAGCCATAGCTTGTCTTTTGTCAAAAATTACCTTTAAATTTAGTCAAAATTTTGTCACGTCAACTGTGCTATATACACCCCGGTCAAGCATAACATTATGACCACCTTCCTAATATTGTGTTGGTCCCCCTTTTGCTGCCAAAACAGCCGTGACCCGTCGAGGAATGGACTCCACTAAACCCCTGAAGGTGTGCTGTGGTATCTGGCACCAAGATGTTAGCCGCAGATCCTTTAAGTCCTGTAAGTTGCAAGGTGGGACCTCCATAGAGCACATCCTACATATGCTGGATTGGATTGAGATCTGGGGAATTTGGAGGCCAAGTCAACACCTCAAACTCGTTGTTGTGCTCCTCAAACCATTCCTAAACCATTTTTGCTTTGTGGAAGGATGCATTATCCTGCTGAAAGAAGCCACAGCCACCAGGGAATACCGTTTCCATGGAGAACATTGCCCAAAGCATCGCACTGCCTCTGCCAGTTTGCCTTCTTCCCATAGTGCATCCTGGTGCCATGTGTTCCTCAGGTTAGCAACGCACATGCACCCGGCCATCCACATGATGTAAAAGAAAACGTGATTCATCAGACCAGGCCACCTTCTTCCATTGTTCCGTGGTCCAGTTCTGATGCTCACGTGCCCACTGTTGGCGCTTTCGGTGGTGGGCAGGGGTCAGCATGGGCACCCTGACTGGTCTGCGGCTATGCAGGCCCATACGCAACAAACTGCAATGCACTGTGTATTCTGACACCTTTCCATCAGAACCAGCATTAACTTCTTGAGCAATTTGAGCTACAGTAGCTCGTCTGTTGGATCGGACCACACGGTCCAGCCTTCGCTGCCCATGTGCATCAATGAGCCTTGGCTCTAGATTCCATGACCCTGTCCCTAGTTCACCACTGTTCCTTCCTTGGACCACTTTTGACAGATACCGACCACTGCAGACCGGGAACACCCCACAAGAGCTGTAGTTTTGGAGATGCTCTGACCCAGTCATCTAGGCATCACAATTTGGCCCTTGTCAAACTCGCTCAAATCCTTGCGCTTGCCCATTTTTCCTGCTACATCAACTTTGAGGACAAAATGTTCACTTGATGCCTAATATATCCCACCCACTGACACAGGTGTCGTGATGAAGACCACCTGTCAGTGGTCATAATATTATGCCGATTGGTGTATTTTATATATATATATACAGGTGCATCTCAATAAATTAGAATGTCGTGGAAAAGTTCATTTATTTCAGTAATTCAACTCAAATGGTGAAACTCGTGTATTAAATAAATTCAATGCACACAGACTGAAGTAGTTTAAGTCTTTGGTTCTTTTAATTTTGATGATTTTGGCTCACATTTAACAAAAACCCACCAATTCACTATCTCAACAAATTAGAATATGGTGACATGCCAATCAGCGAATCAACTCAAAACACCTGCAAAGGTTTCCTGGTCCTTCAAAATGGTCTCTCAGTTTGGTTCACTAGGCTACACAATCATGGGGAAGACTACTGATCTGACAGTTGTCCAGAAGACAATCATTGACACCCTTCACGAGGAGGGTAAGCCACAAACATTCTTTGCCAAACAAGAGCCACCACACACAGACGTGTCAAGGAATCTGGCTACAGTTGCCGTATTCCTCTTGTTAAGCCACTCCTGAACTACAGATAACGTCAGAGGCATCTTACCTGGGCTAAGGAGAAGAAGAACTGCACTGTTACCCAGTGGTCCAAAGTCCTCTTTTCAGATGAGAGCAAGTTTTGTATTTCATTTGGAAACCAAGGTCCTAGAGTCTGGAGGAAGGGTGGAGAAGCTCATAGCCCAAGTTGCTTGAAGTCCAGTGTTAAGTTTCCACAGTCTGATGATTTGGGGTGCAATGTCATCTGCTGGTGTTGGTCCATTGTGTTTTTTGAAAACCAAGCTAAGCCTTTCTTAGAGATCTGCTAATTAGACATCATTAAAACCAAAGCAGTTAAACATTAAGAACCTGTCATCAGTAATCTTAATCTGCCATTCACATTAAAACATTTGACCAACTGAACTCAAGATACATCATATACAGCTGATATATGATAAAAATTATTTTAGGTGCCACTAATATTGCTCTTATTGTGACTTTCATATTGGTAATGACATATATCCATCCCAGCCAGGGTTAATATAGAAAAACAAAAATATATATATTTAAACAATTAAAAATTTTAACTTTTCATTTCAGCTAAGCCCAACTTAAAATGACAAAACTTAACTAACTTAATAAAATTTCAATAACTAAAATTAAAAAGAAAATGTAAAATAAACATAAATAAACAAAATATAATAGTATAATTTGGCATCAATTATAATGCAATAATGCATAAATTGACTTAATTCATATATATATATATATATATATATATATATATATTGATATATTGATATATTGATATTATTGACAAAATCAAATACGGTTTACATTTTTGGCAGTAATGCCATTGACAATATTAACACTACTTGTCTGGCTCTAGATTCAAACCATAAACATACTGTTGTTTCAAAGTTTGCCACAATGTAACACAATAGTGTTACAATATAAGCTAAAGTTTTGCAAAACAGGAAGTGCCTCAGCATAAAACCAGAGATCGCGTTTCTTGTATTCTCACCGCATCACTTCCCATGCCTCAACTGAATGCAGATGGAAACCAGAGAAACATAACCGAATGCCTTTATATTGTGTGGATCATTGACAAAAAATAACCACATATACAGCTATTAAGTGTGAGTGATGATATAATGGCTCTTTCTTTAAAAATTATCCTATAATTTCAGTATTAAAAATCAATCTTAGGTCACATTTTTTGTAGGACATCTAGGCTAATGTGAGCCTACACCTGCTGTTGTTTAAAAAGGCACTAAAAACACATGCCATGAAAAAATTAGCATCTTTGGTTTGGAGTTGGCAATCCCAATAAAGATGGATGTGCATATGACTAAAGTACTGGAGAAAGTATGTTGGAGAGCCACATGCTGGGCCAAACCTTTGGGTCACTGGCAGCAGATAATTGGAGCTGGATAATAACTGATAGACCCGGTTGTAATGATCTGGGCTAATGTCTGAGAGTGAAAGAGGTTGAAAAGAATAAGAGAGCAGCATGAGAGCGAGTAAAAGTGAGGGAAAAAGAGGGAGGGAGGTAAGAGAGAGAGCAAGCCACGGAGAGCTTCCTTATGTTTTGTGTCATCTGTGTTGCAAATTAGGAGCGGAAAAAAGCTAAGCGAGAGGAACAGATGGACCACACTGGTGGGGGCTAATACGGACGGTCCTTGGGTCAGATATTTACTCCTAATTAGTCCAAGGAATGTGACGCATAAGAGTGGAACAGATACGTTGCCATAATGACTAGAATTTCCTTCCTCTGTGGCATGCAGTGCTTTAACCTGATTAGGTATGGCACTTATCTGAGAGATCAAAGAGCTCCAGGAACTGGTGACGTAGTGACAGGGTGGCGGCACTTGGAATGCTACGTCCTGTTCTTTACAGTATTTGACTCTTTTAAAAGTTCATGGTGGGAATTAACAATAAAATCTACATTTTACATAAATAATTAACAAGGATCAATTTTAAATTTGATAAATGAATGTAATAATCCATAATACTAGAATGTAGTAATCTAAATATATAAATTTCATGCAGGGATGAAATGTTGAAAAGTGAATGCATGTTTGTTTTTTTGTTTTTTGTCTTATTTGTCCAGTAAAATGTTTTGAAACAAGACACAATTGCTTACGAATTATGTAAGATAATAAGTCTTGTTTTTAGAGAATATATTTAGAATGTATTCTTGTATTTATCATAAACCTCACAAAATTGGATTAGATGCATCATTTAAAAAAATAAATAAAACAATAAAATAAATAATCAGTATATGCCTAAATGTATACTTACTAGACATATGGTCCAGTGGAAAAATAAAAATAAACTTGACTTTTACTTTAAAAATAAAAGGAGTACAAAATAATGAATAAAAAACCTACAGTACATGCATACAGTCAATGTAATAAGAAAAATAAATGACCTCATTAGATTTGATCAGATTCATATTATATGAAAATAATTGATAAAAATAATATATATATGTTATTTATTTATGTGCAGTGAATAATGTTCTGTACTTAGTACAGCAAGAAGGCAAAAGCCCTGCTTTAGGTTTGAGGCCTTGATTTATGTGCTCATTCTGGGTGGTTTGTTAGACTTAGAGGGATAAACAAGAAATGAACATAACAACTACCAAAGCTGCTTAGCCACTTACTAATTAAAGTTGAGCCCTGCAATGGGAAAGGGTGAATTGGTCATTAGGAAGTTTAATCATAACACACACAGTCCATGCACCACACACATATGGCATAACAACCAGCTCTGCTTCCAGTCAAGACAAACAGAGCCACAAACAATTGTCTTGGAGAACTAATACATTTTCCAGAGTACATATACTTTTAATCAAGGAGAATAAGACATTGCTGTCTAAAGCGGACTTGAAAACCTACAAGACAAGAGCAAGACTTAATCAACAGTGATTGGACTAAGTACACAAACAAAATCGTGGAGACCTGGGGATTCTTCTTCATAAAAATATTCATATGGCCTGGGTTAACTTGAGGTAAACAATCTTTGAAAGAGTGCTTGAGCACCAAAGCTGACTTGAAAAACTGCAGGACGGGAGCCGGACATAAACCAACCAGCAGTGATTGGATGAGGACACAAACAATATCAATAGCTCATCAACACACATTTGATAGTACACAGGCAGTCAAAATGTGTAACACATTTGATTTCATGGCTATTATTAGCATGGCCTTTGCACATTTGAAGTTCAGTTGTTTTTGACTTATCGAGCTGTCTCCTTTCTCTGGCCACACATATTTCAGACTGGAAATGATGTCAGGTTCCAGCATTAGTGCCATATGCAGCGAGCTATCTTTGAGTCCAAGACCCACCTCACATTGCGAAATATGTGCAACATCTGCGTACCTCCTGTGGACCTCGGTCTGTGCGTGTTTTCAGCAGGTGGACTCCCATTGAGACCAAAGAACTGCTTTGGACTTCCATCCCTAATGAATGAACTTACCGTCAGTGTTCAGCGGTTCTACCAGCTGTCAGGTACACATACTGAATTTAGGTTAACCCTTTGAATCACAGCTCTAGGGGAGATTCTGTCCTGACATCTTCGGGAGTAATGCATCACTGTAAAAACAGGTATTAATCATCCTCACTGATCGTATGTCAACAATTATTATAAAAGTATCAGTTTTTAAGAGGATTGGTATAATATCAGTAATATCATAATATCAGTAATATCATTCTACAGTAAGTTAAATGACCAAAAGAGACTCCAAATATTATTGCATCATTAAACTCACTTAGGTTAGATGTGTCAGTTCACCTCAAGTTCACTCAGGTGTTCTAGTAACATCACATTAACTATAAATATGTTCCAAGTTTGACAACCAAAAAGTATTCAAATACTTGGTTTAATACATTATTTTTTTTCTTTAAAATAATGGTGCACAAATTAATTTCACACCATAACACCAGAAATATAACATAAAATATATAAAATTTAGGATAATATTTGTGATTGCATGTCTAATATCTGACTGACTGCCTTTGTGAGGCTCTCTGATAGAACTCAAACATTTAGAGAGATATTTTCCAGCCTCTTGAAGACATTGTAACAACAGAAGAGGACCACAGACAGATATCTTCCAAAATAGTTATTTATCAACAGATTTTGCATTTACACTTGGCATTAACATGCGACCTGTTTCCGGATGTTGTCCACATACACATTGAAAAGTTTCCTGGTCCAGAGGTAGTCGAGGACTCATTGTGATCGGATCTCAGTGTAATGTAAACACAATCCAGCCATCGTGTCTGCATTCGCAGGTCGACATCACGCAAAACCTCACGCACTCTCTCCCGAGCTGTCGTAAGACTTATTTAAATATTGCACGTGAAAGAGAGATCCGATCGGTTATCCAGATAGAGAAGTCACTTGATGTTGCCAAGTGTAAAAGCGCCGTGTCCTGATTGACTGATGATCCGATCTGTTTGATCGGACCACGGTGATCGCATGTTAATGCCAAGTGTAAACGCAGCCTCTGTGACAATTATATATTACATGCAACCAAATAATCTTTTTATAATCAGACTGATGATTGATGACTCAATCTGACCGAAGTTATAAACACCTCAATCCAATTATGTGGTCAAAATTAATTACATTACAGTCTGATTGATCGGACTGGATTCTTTTGAATTTATGTAAATTATACTGTTAAGTAGATTTGAAATGTTTAATGCATCAAGTATATTATAGTTGAAAATAATCCAAACATGCACTTTAAAAGATTGACAAGATAAGGCCATTTGGGTTTCTAATGGAACCTTCTGGAAATCTTATTGAGGAAATGCCAGCAAAAACAGGGACTGTGAGTGGAAAACGGGAACGTCTTTGTCACAATAACAGAACTCTACATTTGCTATGTGTTATGAATCTAGAAGGCCCTGTGGTTTAACATATACAACAAAGACCCATTTCAATACAATAGACCTGGTTCAGTCCTCTGAAGTTCAGTAATAGCCATAGTTGTCTCAGTAACTGGGTTCACCATATTTAGGTAAATAACTCCTAGTAAATTACTCCTATATACTGTATGATATTATAGTGTATATCCAGAATGTTCAGGGGAAGAAAAGCATACAAACAATACAAAAAAACAACAAAAAAATTTAATTAAAAAAATAAATAAATGAAATAATCATCTTTCCTTTAGACTTCCAGAACCATTTATCCTTTGCTTGATCTTTTAGTCTTTTCTTTGGCCTCTCTGGAGATTGTTTTCTAATGTGTCTTTTATGGGGGGTTTTGTGGAAGCATTAATTGTAAACAGGATGTGTTTTGTGTGGTCTTTAAGAAAAAGTGTTTCATATTCCTGCTTGGATATTCTTCTTCAAAAATAAAAAATAAAACTCTTGCAACTTACTTATGCTGAAGTGCTGAACAAGCCACATGTGACAATTATATAAATAGTCAGTCTGTGTTTGTCTGGTAAAGATGTGCTGCAAGATCACACAAGTAGATTCAGCAACAGCTAATGCAGTCCTCAACTAAGCATCATTAGCAAGGAAAACAGCAGCTACAAAGCATATGATTTATGTTTCCCCAATAACCCACCTGCAAATAAAATCTCTCTTTCATAGTTTTGCTTGAGTAGGAGGCTCACAGAGCGTTGCATATAAGTAGAAGCAAGCGAAACAATGTGAACAATGATTTATACAGGCACTGCAGAGAGCGTCTGTCAAACGCAGCCCTCAGGAAGCTTTCATAGAGAGGAGGGATAAAGGAGAGGCAGCAGGCCAGAGGTTTGAATGCTCACAGTTCTTGACCTTCTGGCATTAGAAGTCTTCTAAGTTCAAACCTCAGCTATTACCAAGCTGAGCTCATCTCAAGTGGCTATACAGACGCAGACTGGAGCCCCAACAACAGGTTCCAGGAACACCTTTGGAAGCTAGACTGAACAGAAACCATAAAAATGTCTGTACAAACTTTTAATTTCTTCATTAATTGTTCAGTATAATATATTTAGTACTGTGTAAATGTCTTAGGCATGTTAGAGCCACCGAAAAATTAAGTTATCTATATATTTTTGTTTTAGTGTGCCAGGAAATACCAGTTTATATTTCCAAAAATTCATTTTGCCAGTAACTGTAATAATCCAGTGAGGGTTTTTGCGTGCACAAGGTGTCCAACAGCAGATGATATGGTTATGGTTACCATTATTATGTGCTTGGGATTGCATGGAGAGACAGAAATTTTTTTTGAGGCAAACTAAATGCTTAAGAACTGTTGCAACATCTCCAAAACACTGAAATGTACCTTTAAATCTAAAGCAAATGTCCTCTGAAAAGTTTTAAGTACTTTTCTGTTAGTGCTGTAAAGTGAGGATGTTCTCAAAAATAATGTCATAAATACATTTCACTTGTCAGTTACCTTCTATTAACTAAATCAAATCAAAATTTATTTTGACCACCCCATTAAAACATCTTTTGTCCTTGGTACACTTGCCCACAATGTTTGTGAGGTAGCTTTGCAGGCATATTTCTCCAGGTAGATTTTGGCAAAGATTTGAAAAAAATAAAAAATAAAAAAATAAATAAAAAATCAACTTCCACAGTATACAAATTGATTTAATTTTCATTTTTGGACCTTTAACAAAGAGCAGTATGTTGCCAATGTCCACTAGGCAGGGTATATGTGGATACATATTCTAGGAAGAATCGACATGAAGAATGAATGGGAAGGAATCACAACAGGATATTGGATTAAAAGGGAAGTTTTGACACGGCGGGGAGTGTTAGGGGACATGGATGGAGCATTTAACCACCAGCATTAAACTACTACAACCGTTTTTCTTCCTATAAAAGAATGCAACATGAAACCAGCATGTAATGTGGGGAGCTGTCATATTTTGTCACAGAGCTCATCATCTGGAAAGCATTGCATTTTAACTATTGTGTACAAACATCTGATATACATCTAAAAAAAACAGATGAAATAGCAGATTGGCAAATGGTCTGAAAATGCCAGACGGATGTCAAAGCAACATATTTTTCATAGAGGTGCTTCTGAGAGGCGATAAGGTATTAGATGCTTGAACATCTATGGAATAAGACTCTTTCTCCAGCGGGGTGAAAAAAAACAAATGTATGATACATTCATGAGGACATGATTATAATTTGAACGCTTTTAATAAGTAAAAGTAAACAAATAAAATAAATAAATAAAAATAAAATCTTTTTGAGACAAACCCCATGGTTTCAGTATTTACATTCAAACAGGTTTTCACTGAAAGTCTCAGAGCCTAAAACATAAAATGACTGATTGATTGAAGTTTAATCTGGCATAAAGTTGATTATTGTACATTCTTTGGCCATTTTGCCTATTTTTCACTCTCGAAGAATGTTTACATCAGTGTTTCCAGTTAAACTTCAACTTCCACAAAATAATTTCTCTAACAGCTTGTAATATGTATGAATTTACAAGAATGTGGAAAACATATGTAGGAATCTGCCCTGCCCTGAACAACAAAAACGCATAAAATCGCATCTTTCACACCCTTGTAAAAATCACTTATACAGTATGCTCATATATGCCAAATTTTAGGGGGAAAAAGTCAGAAAAAACAGGTTGCCAGTTTGATGTACAACAGAATAGCATTTCCCCCTTAGGCTATGTGCCTCCACAGATGTTTCATTCAGCCTTTGCAGCATTTGGCCATTCTAAAAGTGCTTCAGCCACTGCATTCCCTCCCATTGTACTGAGAAGGAGAGAGCGAGTGAGGGAATGGCAGGGACAGGCTGTTTACCACCCACCCCCTCCTTTATCCCTATGTTAGCTTGAGGGAGGCAAAGAGGTGGGGGTTGGGGGACATTGGGGCGGCAGCACAATTGCGAAGGGTCCAGCTTGGAGCTCCGGGCGGCACAGAGGGTCATAGAATGGAGCTACGTGTCTGGGCCTCCCGAATCCTGAATCCACCGGGTGGGTGGTCTCCTCTCTCCACACCCATTCTCTCTCTCTCTCTCTAATTCACTCACCCGCTCTCTCGTTCCTCTGGTATCCCAACACCTCCAAGAGAAATGATTAGCTCATCCACTCTGGCCAGCACTTGAGCTCTGATGTGGCAGTCAGTGGCACAGACTGGATTCATTCAGAGCTAGATTAGAGAGCCTCATGGGCGAGCTGCATGGCCAGGCCCACAGAGGGAGCCGCTGCCTCTGCTGCTGTGCAGTTCTGCTGGTGGGCTCTTTGCACTCGCACTACTAACTGGGTGGCAGTTAGCACTAATCCTGTCACTGATTACCTCTGGCATGAAGAAATAAACAGTAATAATGAATATACAACCTCCTTCCATCAACACGCACAAACACTTTCAAACATTTACAGACCCGTACTTTTTTTTCCTCATCCCTACACGTCAAGATTACACACACACATTTAATTTGGTCCCCACAATGTAGACAACACACTCATTTATTAAGGTTCTTGAACCAAATCTGACACTTGTTGTATACTAGAATGATGAAGCTTGTTATTCATTACAACACTTCCCAAATAGCACTGCCTTTTTAAACTCCAGTCCATACACAAACATACACTACCATTCAAAAGGTTCGAGTCAGTACATTTTTTTAAACGTTATTTAAATGTTTCTGAAAAGTCTCAAACAGCCTGCATTTATTTGATCCAAAATAGGTCTTTACTGTCACTTTTGATAAACGGAATGTGTTTAATGTGCATTTTAAGAAATGAATACATACTTTTGAGACTAGTCTACATTCATTCTAGTGAAACAATACACATTTGGTCAAAAACCACATCAATAGTAATTAAGATAATTTTCTGCCACAATATACAATATAAAAAAATAAAAAAGAAGAAATATATTATTTTAATAAAAAAAAAAATAAGGACAATACATGTAAAAGCATATTAAGTATAT
>NW_015505434.1:1373207-1374216 GCF_001515645.1 Sinocyclocheilus grahami
TATATATATATATATATATATAATGTTTTTATACATGAAGACATATACATAAAAACATTTATGTATATGCCGTTTGATACTACAAGAGATGATATCTACATCACAAGACCACTTATTATTACAAAAATGATTAATTGTGTCACTAATGCTTTTTCTAATAAACTTCTCTTGCGTTCTCATACCTACAGTGACACCTTGTGTCTGCGTGTGGTTTTACATGGTCCAAGCTGGATTTATTATCAGGTGTCCTTAAGTGAAGTAACCAGAAACTGAACCTGCATCTGAGTATCCTGCTGCCCTAAGAAATACTGTCACTGTATTTAAGTCTTTCAGTGATATTTTTAAAGGTCATTGTTCCTCATTTCATTCATTTGTTCAGCATTTTGTGAAATTGCTAAATATTTTAAAATATTCCCAAGACAATGAAAAGTATTGAAATGTTGTTACCCAATACACTCACAGAAATAAAGGTACGAAAGCTAATATGTACAGTTGTGGTCAGAATTATTAGCCCCCTTAGTAAATATGAGCAAAGAAGACAAAATGGGTGGAAAAGGTGATGGGGATCTCATTACGAAATACATGTCTTCCCTCTAAGACACGGTGGCCCCAATTATCATCACTGCTTTTATTCAATACTTTTTGTAACCTCCATTTGCCAAGATAACAGCTCTGAGTCTTCTCCTATAATGCTTGATGATTGTGGAGAACACCTGGGGAGAGATCAGTGAACATTCTTCCATACAGAATCTCCCCAGATCCTTTAAATTCCAAGGTCCATGTTGGTGCTTCTTTTCTTCAGTTCACCACACTCATTTTCTACAGGGTCCATGTCAGGGGACTAGGATGGCCATGGCGAAACCTTCATTTTGTGATCAGTGACCCATTTTTGTGTTGATTTTGATGTTTGTTTTGGATCATTTTGGATATATATACAGGTATATATATATATATATATATATATATATATATATATATATATATATATATATATATATGTCTGGCTCTC
>NW_015505434.1:1378741-1403311 GCF_001515645.1 Sinocyclocheilus grahami
ATATATATATATATATGACTGGATCGCTCATCGCGTTCTAAACTGCCATTCATTGGTGAAGCACCGGAAGTGTTCGAACCGTCATCTTACTATTCCCTACTGGCTGAGAGCTTTATTGACTGACAGCCAAAACACTGACCTAAAATCTCCCGATTTGAAGCATATCAGTCACACAGGATTAGTTTTTAAGATATGTGTATGTAAATAAATGTTTACATCAGATGTTAGCTGCAATGTTTATGGTCTTTTTGGGCAGGATAAGCGATATACTGAAATTGTTAAGGTGGGTGTGTCAGCTACACACTGCCAACACATGTGTCTGATCCAACACAAATATATTTCTTTATGTAAGTAATTATGCAGGAAATATTAAACATGAATATATATCTGGTATCTGAAATTGATTCGGATATACAATACATATTACAATACAAGCCTGTTACTGTATTGTTCTATATTGTATTGAAATTCAAAGCTTACCGCTTCATCTTGGAAATAAAGCTTCATGTCTTTAAGTCCGTAGCATACGCAGTCAGTGTTATTTCTCTGAATAAGTTATGATGCATGCATTATTTTATGTCCTGAGGGAGCAATATCTATGTCAGACTCCTCAAGATGGCACAAATTCTATGGCATTTTAGTTTCCAGGAGTAATATGTATATTTTAATTCATTTAATTTAATTCAATTTAATTAATTATTAATTTAACCGACCTTTAAATCATTAACTGCTAAAAACTGAAGTTAACGAAATCATTGTTAGAAAAACATTTACAGTTACCCTACTGTATGAATAAAAAACAACATAATTACATAAAGCGTGAACGTAAGATGAATTAACGCATAAATACAAAGCATACATCTTTATTCAGATTTCATGAGCACTTTGTCATTTGAAATGCATATGTTGTGTATTTGTCCGTGTGATGATCATCATGTTCATCTGATATTCACGGCGGTTATGTATAGGACACATAACTTTTATGCAGGGGAAATTCCCGACATTAAACAAATAACCATTTACATGCTCAGGAGGTTTGCATTGTATGTACAGGGATACTCGTTAGGTGATGTTTTCTCATTCAAATCATACGATTTCCTATTAATTCAATAGAATGTATGGGAATACTGGGGGATACCAATATGGCGGTGCGGCAGCTTCACTTTTATGACGTCATGAGCAATCCAGTTCTCTATTATAGATCAGTGGATAGAATCCATGATGCCATGTATCTGAACAACATGTCCGGGACCTCCGGCAGAAAAATAAGCCCACAGCATTAAAGATCCAGCAGTATATTTAAACGTGGACGTGGGGTACTTTTTATCCTTGTGTATCCCTTTAAACCCATCTCATGAGAGCTAAAAAGCTCTGTTTTATCTGATCATTGAAACCAGTCCCATTAGAAGCTCCAGTAGTGACTGGAATATGAACATGCTGGAGTTTGTTTTTGAACGTGAGCAGAGGAAATTCCCGCAAATAAGGGTGATGTAGGTACTGTCTGATATTTCAAAGGTTTTCCGATCCCAAGACACAATTATTTCTGCAATTTTCCAGCTGTGATCCTTGGAAAGTCTTTGTCCACTTAAACTGTCCTCCTCACTGTGCTGATATAGACACGCGTCCTCTTCCAGGTAGATTCATAACATCACCAGTTGATTGGAACTTACTAAGTATTGCCCTGATGGTGGAAATGGGAATTTGTTAGCTTGATGCTTTAGCTATTTAGCTGTTTTCTTACTGCCACTTTTTATTTTGTGAGGCTCAACAGTCGTCTTCTGCACATCAGAACTATATTCTTTGGTTTTACTTATTCTGATGAATGATTAAGCAAATGTGGTCTTTGTGTTACCTCATATTTATACTCCTGTGAAAGAGGAAGTCATGACTGAACAACTTCATGTTTGTAGTCACCCTGCTGTGCTAAAAAATGTAAATAAGAATGGGAATATACTTTATAGATATTTTCTTCATAAGAATTTCAAGGGGTGCTAATAATTGTGGACATAATGAAACTAATGAACGATCAAAAGTATAAACAATGCAGATTTTTCTCAGCCTTCTTTGCTAATATTTAATAGTATCATTTGGGTACTGTTATGTACGTTTGAGGTACTAATATGCACCCTTAAGGAGTAAATAAAGTACAAAGGTGTACATTTTCAAAAGGTACCACCCCAGTGACAGTTTTGTACCTTTTTTCTGAGAGGTGTATAGAAATTATATATTTAAAAAAACGGTTAAACTTAGGAAGTGAAATATCTATAATGAAACTAATTGTGATAATAAATATCTATAATGAAACTACATTGTGCTTAACCGCAATGCACCACATATGTTCCTATACATCTGTATTTCCCTTTATTCCTTTGATGTAAACAAAAAGCACACACAACCTGTTTACTTTAATTAGTTGAATAATGCAAATGCAGTAAACAAGGCTTTTCAAAAGTGCACAAGTTCCTTATGTGCCATTTTTGGGTAACTGTCTGCTGCATCCTGTGCTGGTCACAGAAGTGGAAGTTATGCGGTTTCAAACTGAGCATTTGCTGTCCTGAGGAAGGAACACACATTTGACTAGACCGTATCTTCTCTAAAGATGTGCTGCGCATCAATTCATCTCCTCATTGGTATGTTTAAAGATATATTTTTGTTGTTGTTGTTGTTGTTGTTGTTGCTGTTTTTTAATGTATTTATTTATTATTTGAGTAACTGCTCAAATTTGTGCGAATAGCGAATTGAAAACAAGAAAAGGAGCAGAATTAAATAAGATGTAAATAATCAACTAACTAATCGTCTATTTCCTACTGTACATTTAAGGGTGGAAAATGGTTTCCATTGGTCATTCAGCCATTATTGTAGATGTACTTGTAATTTATAGATGTAATAATTTGTAGATTGTAATATCTATGCTCCTCATGACCTGACCAAACCTTGATCTGGTACAATGCAGGTGCCTTATTTGTCTTTGCTGTTGAAAATGAGGCAACAACAATAAGCAGCACAGAAATCACCACTGCTCCAGTTTCAATGTTTATTGACAACACCACCCTAATCAATGAACCATCAGAGGGCTTTCTAGACAACTTTACCACTCCAAACTCCACTGTCGCCCTGTCAAACATGACGGTTGGAAATACCACGTCAGGTAGCTTTTTCATTTTGCTTGATCAGCTGTCAATTAAGTGTCCACACACTTTATGCAGCAATATGGTACAATTGGTAGAAAAACTGTAAGACAGTTTATATGCTATGCTGCTTGCTTCAGTATTGATACAAAAATGGGAACCTCTAACCAAAGAACGTTACATTTGGTGATTTGTTTTTGCCCTTTTTGGCCAACAGAATCACCTACTCCTCCGCCCTCAGAACATCCACAGACCAAGAATTACACTACAGACAACCCTCTGAAAAAGGATTCACAATCAAGCACAAAAAATATGATCAAAAGCACAGCAAGCAAAACAACCAGTAAGCGAGACAATACTGTGCAAGCATAATGATCACTGATTGTGCCTTTCATCATAAATATATGACATTTGATTTTGCACAAAAGAGCAATGTGCGAATTCTGTTTTAACCTCTAACTTTAATCATAATGAGTCATTCTCACACAGGAAGTACCTGTATGTGCTCTAGCACACTCTTAAAACTGTCATCGTCTGTCAAAATAAATTATTTTTATTAACCACTTAAAGCAATTAATGTAAAAAAACAAACAAACAAAAAAACTGTATATTAGATCATAAATTTGCTATTCACAAAAAAAATACTTATTTTATTTGTGCAATGCATGTATATCTATGCATAATTTATTA
The DNA here is from genome assembly GCF_001515645.1 of Sinocyclocheilus grahami. Taxonomy (NCBI): domain Eukaryota; kingdom Metazoa; phylum Chordata; class Actinopteri; order Cypriniformes; family Cyprinidae; genus Sinocyclocheilus; species Sinocyclocheilus grahami. The sequence goes on from NW_015505434.1 coordinate 1,382,560, forward strand.
TTTTTACAGCAATTCAAGCACCAAAACCTGGCAAAAGCCATGGACCAAGTGAGTGACTTTTTTTCTTTATTGTCAGTGTCTATTAATATTTTTATTTCAGTTTCCTTGTTTATTTTGAATAGACAGATAACAAGATATATGTTTTTAATGAATCTTATTTTTATTCATTTATTTTTTTACTCTCAACAGCTTACATAATTATCCTGATTATAGTTGTTTTGTGCCTCTCTGGGGCAGTAGTTTATTGTTGCCTTCAAAAGAACTCCAGGGTAAGACATTTTTTGTAAATGATTACTAACAAGAATATTTGGAAAACCAGTAATAAAATTAATAGCCTTGATATGTGGCTCCCTGTGCATTTGATATTTTATAATCATTACATCAGATATACAAACTACATACTGATCATGTTTAATGCAGAAGTACTCTGTGGACTCACATCCCAAACAAGAAGATGCTCAGATCCCACTCAGCACAGTGGATGTAGAGGTGTTTGACACCACATCAGTCAAAGGTACCTGACATTCTTAACTTTCCATCACCACAGGGATTTCTCTATTTACACTGACCCTGTGTTCTACACTGTTCCCAAAGATATACAAACATTCACTCCTGTCGAGTCCACCGAGCCGCTTAAGGACCCTGCGCCTGTGAAGGAAGCTGAAAAGCCTGAGGGAGGGAAAGGTATGAGACAAGCAGCTGATTTCTGTCAAATACTCTATGGCAATCACGTAATCTTGAGTAATGCATTATAGTTTAATTTAATTCAACACACATGTGCTGACTGTTGTGTTTTCACTAATTTTCGTCAATGTGTGAAGACCTATATAAAGAACTAAGGAGCATAAGAACCAACCAGATGAAACAAGTGTGTGTGTGTGTGTGTGAGAGAGAGAGAGAGAGAGAGAGAGAAAGCTGCGCCCAACACTACAAAGGGAATACGGGTAGCTGTTATTCAAAATTTATAAATAAAATGAAATAAAATAAATACTACCTTTCAAAAGTTTGGGGTCAGTTACATTTCTAAAGGAAATATCATACCGACCCCAAACTTTGAAACAGTGCTGAAAGTTCCTAAACTACTGTACTAAACTCTACTGTACTAAAGTTTTCAACTAGAGCAAAAATGATTTGTCTATGATCCACAAGTCATTTTAGTCAAGCCAGTGACTAGAACACTGTTGTTGAACTAGTTGCAATAACAGAGAGCTCCACTGGATGGACTTCTAAGACAATAGTATGTATCTGCCAGTTTCTCAGTAAAGAATCCTACATTTTACAACAATGTTCAAACAGTGATAACTAAAAATTAACAAGAAAATAAAAAAAACTTCCAAATTCTCAAATTTAGGGCTGGTCCAGTTTCTTCAGTATGCTCAGTTTATATGGAAACTCCAAGCTTAAAGCCATGCAATATCCAATAATCTTCAACTGCAGCTGTTGCACTGTGCTGTAAGAATCCTTGTGCTCAATTCTGACAATACAATACAATAAAAAAAACGTAGGAGAAATATTTAAGATTTCTAGTTCTGAACAAAACATTTATCTTGTGCTGATATTCTAGTGTCTGCCAGAAACCATTATCTGAACTGAGCCTGCATGGACATGTTTCAATGCCTACAGCATTTAGGAAATGGCCATTTTTGACCAGAAGCATCTGGTCTTTGTGTCTGATCCCTACCATCTGGAAGACCCATAACAGAAATAAAGATGCCATTGGTTGTTTGGGTTTGCTGGTAGAGGATTTTGTCATTTTTTCTGGTCATTGCTCAGAGATGGGGGCACATAGCGCCTTTTATTTATCTGGGATATCAACAATCCCAGCACTCTATTGAAAACTGAAGAGTGAAGGTGACTGCAGTTGACTGGAAATAATGACAGCTTATGTGTTTCACCCTCACCACTCTTGCAACAGGATATTACACTATTTCCCTAAACAGTCTAGCAGTTTGAGAAACTTTAGAAGTTCCCTTAATTACGACATTGTCATTTTTCAGCAGTACAAAAAATAGATTACTTATTCACACAATATCACCCACAGAATGCTTAAAGGGGGTTAAACTGATCTGAGAGACTGTGATTTAAAATATATATAGATTTTTATCAACAAAAACATTCATTTGATACTCCATGAATTTCTCAAACTTGTTTCTGACCTTCATTAATGTCATTTTCATATTTTTTTAGTCATAGGATTGGACGAAACTGGATAATGCTCTGTTAATTTATATTAGTACATTTAGTACATGACTTTAAGACTTTTGGACTGAATTCATGTTAAACTAGCCCAGATCCTGGTGTTAATGGGATAGTTCACCCAAAAATGAAAATTCTGTCATAATTTATTCACCCTCATATCATCCCAAACCTGTATGATTTCTTGTACTACAGAACACAAAAGATGATTTATTTATGTATTTAGTCCATACTACAGGTCCCTACATTCTTAAATCTAATTGATTCATTTAAGGCCAGTTACAACATCAAATGTACTTGTGTTTATGGATTAGGCTGTGAACACCTTGTAAAATGCTAGACAAGATGACAATGTAAAAGTAACAAATGTGACTAACGAAAGGGTGTAGTGGGTTTGTTTGCCTATAGCAAGTGGTGCAATGGCTTAGCATTACTTACTATGGTCTCAGTTTCTCAAGCACCCTGTAATCACAGGATGGTTCTTTTTCCCACCAAAATCTGTTGCCTGTCATTGACAAGCTCCACTGGTTCCTCTTTAGGAACTAATGGGTCTCAGTCCATTTCCTGGCTTTAGCAGCTTTACTTACTGCAACTGCCTCCAGGTCTAAATCAACTACATGGTTGGAGAGAGTGAGTAACAGTGAGAGAGGGAAAGAAAATGACCATGGAGGAAAAAATAAAACAGAAGTGTGCATTGCAATGACATAGTGACTAATGGTTTAACGATGCCTCTTTATCCTGTAAGTGCTGACTTTCCAGTCACAAGGCTGTTTCTACCACCTGCTCATTCGGTTTCTTCCAATGCTAATTTGTAAGATTTACTGCACTGAAAATGATAGAAACCACAAGATATCCTCAGGTTTGAAACCACTGCGGCCAGACACCCAGGTGTTTTGTGTGCAATTGTGTTTTTGTGGAGTTGTCGGGAAAAAAGTATAAGTGTCTACAGATATGAACAAGTACAATTTAAGACTTTTTTTAGACCTTTTTAATACCACCTTATGTGAAATTTAAGCCCAAACCTGCGATGGATATACACATAGGTATACGTATATTTAATGTGTTTAATGTAAAAAGAAAACAAAATATCAACACTGTCAAAAATGCTATTTATTATTACGATATACAATGAACTTTTCATACTAGCAGACAATATCCCATACAAAATATCCCCACAAAAGCACCGCATCACTGAGTTGGTGGTATAACAATTTATTCAGAAGAAAAAAATTGTATTCATAGGATAGGACGAAACTGAATAATGCTCTGTTAATTTATATTAGTACATTTAGTACATGGCGTTAAGACTTTTGGACTGAATTCATGTTAAACTAGCCCAGATCCTGGTGTTAATGGGATAGTTCACCCAAAAATGAAAATTCTGTCATAATTTATTCACCCTCATATCATCCCAAAACTGTATGATTTCTTGTACTACAGAACACAAAAGATGATTTATTTATGTATTTAGTCCATACTACAGGTACCTACATTCTTAAATCTAATTGATTCATTTAAGGCAAGTTACAACATCAAATGTACTTGTGTTTATGGATTAGGCTGTGAACACCTTGTAAAATGCTAGACAAGATGACAACGTAAAAGTAACAAACGTGACTAACAAAAGGGTGTAGTGGGTTTGTTTGCCTATAGCAAGCGGTGCAATGGCTTAGCATTACTCACTATGGTCTCAGTTTCTCAAGCACCCTGTAATCACAGGATGGTTCTTTTTCCCACCAAAATCTGTTGCCTGTCATTGACAAGCTCCACTGGTTCCTCTTTAGGAACTAATGGGTCTCAGTCCGTTTCCTGGCTTTCATTATTGTTTTATCAGCTTTTACATACTTAATTCTGCATGTTTTTAATATCTACCCCAGGGTGTTATACCTTTATAAAGGCCAATATTTTTAAACTTATTAAATGTAGGCATCATCTTTCATGACAAATTCTTACAATTGATCAAGAAATTCAATATACACTGGCTGTTACCAATCAAATTAAATAATTGACACTGCAAAATTACAACTGCAGTAAATAATGTTTAAATACAATTTTGAATATACAAATAAAATGTTGGGGGAAAATGCATACTTTTAAACATGAGACTAAACCGCCAGTAGGTGGTTCATTAATTCAACCGATTCCTTCAAAACGCACAATCATTCAGTAACAAACATGCCTTGTGTTGCTTGGAGAATGTGCAATACTTCTGTTCTGATCTTTGTTTGGAAATATTTCCGTTGGTGAAAGAACAAAATATAGAAGTCAATATTGTGACTAAAATGTAAATAACTTTACATACTTAACTACTTGTTTGTTGAACGAAAATCAGTGTAACATTTGCAATCGTGAAAATTGCCAAAGCAAAATAGCCCCCTTGTCAAGGTGTGTTAACTACATCATGTTATAAATAAACTAAATATTTAAAATGTTTACCTCAGTATGTTTGTTCTGTGAGTTTCTTTATGTGTGCCGTTACCTATTTGATTTGATTTCTCCATGAAAGTCTCTGAGAGAGAAAGACAGCACAATCCTCAACAGTGCGACATTGATACGTTAAGCTGAATGTAATAAAATCAGAAGAATCATTCTCACGTTTTGATGCGTACTAGTTATTTTTTTGTCACTTAAGTTTTAATCAAGCTAGCTTTCCCATAGGGCAGGTAAAATTCTTCAGCCATTTTTCAGTAAACTTGCATTAAACCATTTAAAGTAGCTAGGAGGCTGCTCAACCAGCTGGTGTTCGACTGGATTCTGCTACCGCAATTCTCTCTGATGACGCGTTGACTACAGTGGGGAAAAAAATCTTTAATCTGTCCGATGATTGTAAACAGTCACTGGGTCCGTCAGACTGGAGAGATTTTTGTGGTAATGTGACATACTGAATCTAAATGTAAGACATTTTAAGACTTTTTAATGCCTTTTTTTAGGAAGACGTTAAGTCATTTAAAGACTTTTTAAGGACCCACGGCCACCCTGATAAATAGTAAAGTTTAAATATTTGATGAGTGTATAAGGGTATTCACATTTGAACAGTGCCAGCGTAAAATTGTTTTTCGATTAAAAACAGCTGGTTGGAATATACATATTCTTTTCATTTTTGGTGTGAATAGAATACAAACTTATTTTGCTTTTTATCTGAACTGAACTTCAGGCTCCTGTATGTGTGACTACATTCTTTACAATTATGGAAAAATTTGTAAGCTTGTGCAAAAAAGAAGTATTTTACATAATGTAAAAATGATGTATTATGCTTGTTACTACGTTATATTTCTTTGTGTGACATCATACTTTTAGATATTGAGAACTATTATAATAACCACAACCAAAAACTAATTCTTACACATATTGCATTCCCTACAGAATCAGCTGATGTTAAACAAGAAAACCAACCAAATGTATCCAGCACTCAGGCCACAGTGAACACAAAGGATAAAACGGATGGGCTGACCATAGTGGATCTGACTGATGGAGAACCGACGATCTCCAACAAAACTTCAATGGAATCCCTAGATGATGCTCTCAATGAAAACAACAGCAACAATACAGGAGCTGAAGGTTAGTGAGAATGAGAGAACATTTCTAATGTCAGTTAGACTGTCCATGGTCTGTAGACTGAGAGATGATCTGTAGACCATAGAGACCATAACCATAACAGAGAGGCAAACAGACTATAAAACACAGTGGTGCTTTAATATACTGTAACGGTACATTCACACGGGGGCGTCAGCGTTAATGATTCTCATTTACTTAGAATGGGTGACGTCATGCGTTGCTGAACTGAATTGTGGGTCCGTCGGCGTCACATCACTGGCGTTGCTCGCGGCAAAAGTTGAACATTTCTCAACTTTTCAAGCACCAAGGGAGGCGTCAGCCAATCAGATCGCCTTATGCAAATACCCTACCTCAGGCACTAGTCAACTGCGGTCCAATGTAATTGGTTGTTGTCACTATGATGATCCTGTCAGCACCAAGCTTCAGACATGCCGTCAGTCAAGTGTTGACGCCGATGCCCCGTGTGAATCTAGCGTAAGCACTGAGAATATTATTGAGGTTATTCAATTGTTTGGATACACTAACACTATCTCTCTCTATTCACCACTCCTTCCTTTTGTTTCAGTCAACGGCAATGGGCAGGAATTAACTGAAATCTCTATTGATACTTTACTTCTAAAATAAATCAGCCTTTTCCCAACATTTTACAATGGTAAGTGTTTTCCAGCAGTCCATGCAGATACATACATACAGTGCTGTGCTCTATTAGAGATGTACTCAAGCAAAGGAAATGCTTCTGGGGGGAAAAACAGTATACCTTCATGTTTATTGTAACTAAAGTAGTAGGGCATAAATCACACATTCATATCACAATTCACATTGGTCAGTCCAAGCAAATTTCACTTTTTTACTCGTGTGGATATGTGGTAGAGGGCATTCCATCTCTCATCACATCATTTCCACAGATGCCGCTCCAGGTCTCATGTCATCAGACACTTGAGAGAGATACCACAGTTTTAATTCTTAAAACTTTTTTAAAAGTTTTTTTAAAAACTAAGTTTTAATTAAGGGTGTTTTCTGCACACCTGTGCCACAGCAGGTTGAGACTTTATTTCTGTTTGCAACTCCCAGTGAAATTTGTTTCTCTGTTAACAGCTGATGAGAGACCTTCATCAGCATTTCAGTACACGATGCCCCATGGTATGGACAATGGAATGCTCCATAGTGCTTTATATTACAGCAGTCATACCATTTCAGAAATGTAACATTGTCAGCAAAAATAAAAATAAATAAACAAACAAACAAACAAATAAATAAATAAAAATCATAGGCTAAATACTGAGACATTCTGAAAATGTACTTTTACCCAATTGTAATACAATGGGTAATACAAATGTAATAATTTTTTTTTTTTAAAAAGGACCAATTCACTTAGTGGTCTCAAACCTTTTGGACCCACCTGTATAGGTTATTATTACAGTGCTTCATATAGCATAATTTGTCTCTTTATGGAAGAATTTGCATATATAAAAGAAAAAAATGCAGAATATACTGTATGTACGCACTACTGTTCTAAAGTTTGGTGTTGGTAAGATTTTTTATTTTTTGTAAAATCCTTCTTCACCAAGGCTGCAATTTATTTGATACAGTAAAAACCAACAATATTAGCATATTATTTTAATATTTAAACAAATAATGAAGCTTAATATTTTTGTGGAAGCATGATATTTTTTTCAGATTCCTTGATATATAAAGTGCAAAAGAACAACATTTATTAAAGTATGAAATAAGCATCTTTTTTAACATTATAACATCTTAACTACATATTTGAACGGTAGTGTATACATGCATACACACATGGAAAGCACAAAGTGGAAAAGTATTAGAAATAGTTATACATAGTAAGGCTACACACAGACAAACTGTAATTAGCAGAAAATAGTCCAGTCTTTCAAAAACAAACAAAAACAAAAAAACAGTTAAAGCATCAAAGGGAGGAAACAGAGAGAAAACCTCTCATTCATTCCAGCTGGTTTGGAACTAATGAACAGGTTGGAGACATGGACTTGAAAGAGGTCATTCCACCCCCATAGATAACAACTAATGACCATGACTGCTCATAAAGCAGTATAATTAGCTAGCGACCCAGGGATTATTATATAGGGTATTATTTTCCAATAAGGGTATGCTTTCATGTGCTCTCCGGTCATTGTAGAGGATCCGTTTCCAGGTTTTGATAGGGCTCTCATAAATGCGTGAGCACTTTTTTTTCACTTTATGGTGCTTAGTCTACTCAAAAGAGAGAAACAAAAACTAATCAGACAGCAATATTTTGGGCACAGTTTAGTGAAGGCACTTACATTTGTGGCCAACAGTGCTCTGTCTGCTTTAATGGTACTTTATGCACTACTTTCAGGTTTAATTCCTAAAGGTTAGTATGATGAATTATGTATTAAATCAACAAAGAAAAAGATCTGAAATCTGGAAAAACTTGAATCTTAAAACTTTTGAAGGAGTGGCCCGCACAATATGCTCTAATGACAAAGAAGCCAAGTCAATGCTAGATTTACAATAACAATCAGACACTCGCCCAGGCCTGAACAGTATTAGACACTGTGCTTTGGTGTGAAACTAATGTGTGTTTGTGCGTGCACACATGCAGTTATTGACTACCAGCGTTTTGATGTGGTTATCTTCTCACCTGGCCAGGTGTAACTTAGGATGAGTGGGAAAGAGAGAAACTCAGAGCTGTACCAGGTGGTGCCTTCTGGTTTGAGTTAAAACCTGCAATCTTCTGTGCACTTTTCCTAGTTGTAAAGTTGTACGCAACCTTTACTCAGCCATTGCAACATAAATGGAAACATGTTTCACCATATCAGAAAGAGTTGGTGAGGTAATTGTGTTAGGTGGAAGACGCATAATAGGTTACTGGTAAAGTTTGGTTCTCTTTGTTGGTGTTAATTGTTAGTTATTTGTTATGTTTCCATGGTTCTATTGATACATTATGGTTTTATTTATAAAATTAACCACATATTTGACAGTGTTTGCATGTACACAAACACCGATGACTGTATTTGGGGGTAAGTGAGAAACCGTATTTCATTAAAATGTCATTAAAAGGCATTGTTTCAAAGAGAATGTTGCAAACAATGTCCTTATAGACTTCCTCTATGCACTTCAGACTAAGTTTATCAGGAATAGTTCACCCAATTTACTCACCCTTGTGTCAATTTTCTGTTTACTGCAGAAGACAAAAGAAGATATTTGAAGAATGTTTTTATCCAAAAGTCAATTGGGTCAACAAATGGTGATCCATCAGTAATATCATCACCCATTGGTTGTTGTGGCAAGATGTCAAGCCATACAGTATGACACACAAGAACCAAAGAGGTTTGATGTTACTTTTCAAAAATCTTCTTTTGTGTCCTTCAGAAGAAATGAAACTTGCATGAGTTCGGAACAACGAGGGTGAGTAAATGGTAACAACCTATTTTTTTAAAGGTGTGCAAATCCTGTTTCTGTAGAAACTGCTGTATCTTGCATTAAAGACACTCAATGACAGGTGTCATTAACATTACAGAGCTGAACATTAAAGGCCATTTAGCAATAAGACTTGGAGAATTTGGGTTTAGGTTGTTGGAAGTGTGCGTTCATATATTTAGCTACTTTATCCCCTCTCATATTTCTAAAGCTTCTCCTATTCACCCTCAGTGAGAGTCATGAAAGGAGGTTTTATGTTGAGACCACACCCATGTAGGTCTATCCCACCACAGTGACCCAGCAACCCTACGTTTGATTCACGTGGGAAACATTCATCAGTGTCCCTCTAGATCTCCCTGTAAATCCTCACACCTTTCTTAATTGCAGCTATTTTTACAGAATGGGATAAAAGAAATGCAATAGGCCCCTGAGTCAAGCCAATGACTATTCTTCCACAGTTGTGAGGCAGAAAACTTGAAGCTTATTCTCGCCCACCTGTTCAAAGACCATGCGGCCTGTATTTATGTATTTCTTAAATCAGTTACACTAACATAGTTTTTATCTTTTTCATTTAATTGATGGCTGTTTGTAAACCTAACAAAAATGTAAGCAAAAAAGAAAAAAGCATAATGTTCTCTCTTACTGGATGCTTCCTGTGTTGTTGTCATACAGTAGCTGTCAGACTCAAAGTTCATTTATATTTTGTCCTTCTCCAGCTGTCCTTTCGCTTAGGCTTTTTTTTATCCATCCTGTGCTACTCTTGTGACTACTCTGTGACTTTACAAGCAGTGAAGTCATTTAAGTGGGGTGCTATTAGTTCATGGCAAACATACATCGATATTTCAAACTTCCTGTGAGTTTCTTGGAACTCTTGTGTACAACTTTATAAGTTTTCATTCATTCTTGTATTTCATTTTATATATATACGTATATAGTAACGGGGTGAAGAATCACACGACAAGAAATTTCAATCAATACCCCGGAGGGTGGATTTATTGGGGTGAGGGGTGCTAGTGAGAAAGGTCCAGGTAGGTGCTCCGGTGCCGTGAGTGCTCTCTTCCGTCTTCCCAGTGCAGAGGGTCCGTGCAGTGCTCCTGTGGGGCTGGTCGGTCACACGCTGCTTTCTGTGGGGAAAATGAGAGGGCGAGTTAGTGCTCAGTCTCATGGAGGAATCTCCTAGATGGCAGGGCTTGCGTGGCTTATGTAGCCGCCGCCTGATAAAGGTGCAGCTGTGACCGATCAGCCTGTGATGATGATGGCCAGGTGCTCCTCGCTTGTTTCCAGGGCAATGCTGATGAAGCCTCGGGACGCTCGTCCCTGTCCCCCCCCCCCAAGCGTCGCCCTGGTCCTGTTAACGATATGAGATAGTAGGGGAGAGATAGGGGGTGGGTGGGGAGTGACCCCTGAGAGACCTGCGAAAGCTGCCCAGATCCGAGAGAGGCCATCCGCGTTGGCATTCGCGGCTCCAGCCCGATGACGTACCTCGAAGTGGAAGTCCTGGAGCGCGAGGAACCATCGGGTCACCATGGTATTGGTATCCTTGGCGCGGGCCATCCACTGAAGGGGTGTGTGGTCCGTGACCAGGGGGTAGTACCGCAGCTCCAGGACTGCCCACTTGACGGCTAGGGCCTCCTTCTCCACCGCGGCGTAGTTCCTCTCGGCCTGGGATCAGCTTCCTGCTGATGTAGATGACAGGATGCTCCTCACCCTCCTGGATCTGTGACAGGACGGCTCCCAGTCCTGTGTCGGAGGCATCCGTCTGCAGCAGGAAGGGGCAGCTAAAGTCCGGGGCTCGGCGGATGGGCTCCGAGATGAGGGCCCCCTTCACCCTCTGGAAGGCCTCCTCCGCTGCTGGTGTCCACTGTACCTTCTCCGGCTGCCCCTTCCTGGTCAAGTCTGTCAGGGAGGCGGCTAAAGAGGAGACGTTGGGGATGAAGCAGCGATAATACCCTGCCAACCCTAAAAAGGCTCGTTCCTGGGTCTTGGTCTCGGGTCTCGGAGCAGAACGTACCGCCTCCACCTTCTTCTCCTGCGGCCGAATGAGACCCCGTCCCACCTGGAAACCCAGGTACTTCGCCTTGGAGAGGGCAAGGTGGCATTTGCGAGGGTTGGCGCTGAGTCCAGCCCTCCGGAGCTCAGAGAGCGGGCCGTTGCCTGACGACGACCCCTGGCAGCGTCCAGATGTCGTGCTGTAGGACATTGGTCCGCCCGGGAAGAGAGGAGAACGCATCAGAGAACTGACCAACCAGTTGCTGCAGCTCCCTCTTCTGGGCAGCCGAGAGGTGGGGGTTGACGTCAACAACCACGGGATCAGAGATGGCAAGGGCCGCGAGCTGGTCTCTAGTCCCCATCCACTTCTTCAGGAGGTTAATGTGGTAGAGCTGCTCGGCTCTCCTCCTGGGCCGCGAGCTGGTCTCTAGTCCCCATCCACTTCTTCAGGAGGTTAATGTGGTAGAGCTGCTCGGCTCTCCTCCTCCCTGGCTGACGCACCCGGTACGTTGGCCCAATCTTTTCCAGCACCGTATAGGGACCCTGCCAGGTGGCCTGGAATTTGCAGGCCGCATTGGGGACTAGGACCATGACTCGGTCTCCGGGCTGGAACTCCCGTGGCTGGGCTGCCCAGTTATAGTGGCGCTGTTGGGTCTGCTGCGCCTTTGTCAGGTGTTCCCGGACTAATGCCATGACCCGGTCGATCCTTTCCCTCATCTGTTTTACATGCTCGATGACAGAGCGATGGGCTGCCGGCTGCTGCTCCCAGGCTTCCTTCGCCAAATCCAGGAGGCCGCGGGGTTGCCGGCCAAAGAGGAGCTCGAAAGGGGTGAAGCCAGTTGAGGCCTGCGGGACTTCGCAGATCCTGAAAAGGACATAGGGGAGCATCCGGTCCCAGTCGCGTTTATCCTCCGTGACCACCCGTCTCAACATCTGCTTGAGCTTTGATTGAAGTGTTCGACCAGTCCGTCGTTCTAGGGATGGTAGACCGTGGTCCTCAACTGCGTCACCCGCAGCAGCCAGCAGAGGTCAGCCATTAGCCGGGACATGAAGGGGGTACCCTGATCGGTCAGGATCTCCGCTGGGATGCCGACTCGGCTGGAGAGCAGGAAGAGTTCCTGGGCAATGGCTTTGGCGGTGGCTTTTCGGAGGGGCACTGCGTGGCATAATCGACGATCACCAGGATGTGTTCATGTCCCAGGGCAGACTTAGGCAACGGCCCCACAAGGTCCATCCCGATGCGTTCGAAGGGCATCTCAATGATGGGCAGCGGTATCAGCGGACTGGGGGTAGGTGTCCTGGGTGACGTCACTTGGCAGGTTGGGCAGGCTTGGCAGAACTGCTTCACTTCGGCCTCCAAGCCCGGCCAGTGGAAGCGGTCGCGGATCCTCTGGATGGTGTTCCCGGCTCCGAGATGCCCTGCCAAGGGATGGGAGTGAGCCAGCTCCAGTACGGTCTCCGTTTTGGTGTGTGGCACTACCAACAATAATTTTTCCTCCCCCCTTCGCCCGCGCGACACAGTACAGCAGGCCATTTTGCACTACAAAATGTGGGAGAGGGTGGGGACCAGGCTGAACCTCCTTGCCTTCAATGACCCGGGTCCATCCATGCTTCAGCCTGTCGTCCTCCCGCTGTTCCTTCCCAAATGAGCCCCCTCCCATCACCTGTTGGAACACATCATAGAAGAGATTAGGATTTTGGGAGGGGGACTCACCTTCTCTCCCGCTATCCGAGGCCAGAAGCACGGGCCGCTGACGAGGCCCTGTCGTGGGCCTCCTTCTTTGGCGGCCCCCTCCTGGGCTGGCAGGCTGCATAGCCGTAGCCAGCAGGCGGTCAAACCCTGGCCAGTCTCTCCCGATCAGCACGGGGACGGGAAGATCCTTCACGACCCCGACTTCCACCGGCCAGGCGCCGGGAGCGGCCGAAATGGTCACCCTGTGAGCGGGATTTTGTCGTGTATCCCCGTGGACACAGGTTATGGGGAGGAAGGCTTTATATTCCGTTCGGGGGGAGATAATCTGCGACTGGACCAGAGTGACCGCACTGCCCGAGTCCAGGATGGCCCGGAATGGCTTTCCTTTCACTTTCACTTCCACCTCTGGAGCTCCAACTGGCAGGTCGGGGTGCACAATGCAGCCGGCCAGCCAGGTCCGTGCGGGACTTCCATTGGCATGGGCTCATCCCGCGGAGAGGGAGCCGCCGGCCTGCCTACTGGTCGCGGGGTGCGCTCCGGCGCGCACCGCTTCTGGACCACCCTCCGGGGAAATGGCGGCGCTCGCTCCCCAGCATCCCGGTGTTGGGCCGCATCCGCCAGCTTGACAGCCTCCACCAGCTCGGAGGTGGTGGTTGGGTTCCTCATCCCCACTGCCTGTCAGTGGGATCGGGGAAGGGCTCAGAGGATACGGTCAATCACCACGCGCTCCGCCACCTGTCCAGCCGATGGAGCCCCCTCCAGCAGCCAGTGCTGCGTGAGTCGTGTGAGTTCGGCGGCCTGGGTACGGGCCGGCAGACGGGGCTTATACTCCCACTCGTGGAAGTGCTGGACGGCACAGATAGGGGATAACCCCAGGCGGGCTAGGATTTCCTTCTTGACCTCCTTATATTGATCGGCGGAGGCGGCGGGAAGAGCGAAGTATGCATACTGCGCTTCGCCCGTCAGCAGGGGAGCCAGCACCCATGCCCAGTCATCCTGATGCCACCCTTCCAAGGTGGCCGTCGATTCGAACATTTGTAAGAAGGCTTCTACGTCATCATGAGGGGTCAGCTTGTGTAGCAGCTTCACGGCTTGCACTCGGGGGTCCGGCAGCGGAACGCGGTGAGCGGCGGCGGCACGGAGTGCTGCGAGTCCCTGCTCCATCTCTCGTTGACGGGTGGCAAGGTGCTCAACAATTTGTTGCTGGCGGATGCTAACCTCGGTGAGCCGCTGGAGGATTTCGTCCATGGTGGGGGAGGAGCGCTCGCCTGTGACAGAAACCGGAGACAAAACAAGGAAAAAAGGTGAGGTGAAGAAGATCGCTTGTCGGTGATTCTTCACTGATTTACCCGCATTCTCCACCAGTGTAATGGGGTGAAGAATCACACGACAAGTAATCTCAATCAATACCCCGGAGGGTGGATTTATTGGGGTGATGGGTGTTCGTGAGAAAGGTCCAGGTAGGTGCTCCGGTGCCGTGAGTGCTCTCTTCCGTCTTCCCAGTGCAGAGGGTCCGTGCAGTGCTCCTGTGGGGCTGGTCGGGCACACGCTGCTTTCTGTGGGGAAAATGAGAGGGTGAGTTAGTGCTCAGTCTCATGGAGGAATATCCTAGATGGCAGGGCTTGCGTGGCTTATGTAGCCGCTGCCTGATAAGGTGCAGCAGTGACCGATCAGCCTGTGATGATGATGGCCAGGTGCTCCTCGCTTGTTTCCAGGGCGACGCTGATGAAGCTTCGGGACGCTCGTCACAATATATATATATATTTATGAACCTGAAACTAACAGGTGACCACTTTATATTGCTATTTGTTTGTTAGTTTTTCTAAAGTATATTTATATAGAAAAAAGTCAGTTTCCTTTCTGAAAATCTAGACTGTCTTACTGTGTGTTCACAATGGTGAAAACACTGTTTGGCTAAGGTTTACAAGGTAGGAAAGATATATTTTCTAACACTAACAAGACTGCAATTCTTTAACACACTATATGCAATAAACACCCACCAGCTGCTCTGAACAACAGACACAAGTTTGACCACCACTAAAGTCTGGTCTTGTTTATCTAGATAATCAGAAGTTCCCAGAAAGGAATATTTCATGGCATCTGAGTTTCATATGTGGATTCTTAATATTCCTAAAATAAAATAATCAGTGTGATTGTTGGTCCATTAATTAAATGCTGTTGTCATTAAGACAATTAGCACACATCTTGTTTTCTATCAGTTGCATTCGGGAATCAACTTAAGGACACTTTTCTGTCACATATTACATGCACACATAAATAACCAATAGAATGTTTACAAGTGTGCAATTTATGACCATTTCGCTGATAAAGAAAAACAGTTGTTTATACTGGTTTGTGACATGCACAATACAAAACTACAAGCAACCAGATTATCATAATCTGTGATGTCTTATCCTATGTATTGTTTTCATTGTTGTTTATTTATTTGTTTTTTAATAATAAACGGCTGACTTCCACACACACAGTTTCAGGCACATGTCTGACTGGTGGGTCTCTGAAAAGACACAATTCACAGAAAGGGCATCCGATAGCACATTCTCTCTCTTCCAGCTTTCTATTCTAGTGTCCTAAAGCAGCGGCTTCACAGGCCTGGCTGTGATCAGCCCACTGCTGAAAGATAGATACCTTCACCTGCCCGTATCTGCCCTGGGCATCATAGCCACATTCCTTAGAGTGGGATTGACATGACACCTCTCCACCAACACAGACTCTTTTAACTGCTAGTAAAAGGAAAGTCTTGACAAGACAGCTTTGGCATGATGATTATTAATGTTACAAGATTTATTTGTGACTGGAGAAAAAGCGTTTGATTGATGCTCACTATTGGCCGATCTTGCTGGCCTGTCAGAAGAGATTTTTTTTTTGCAGATAAAACCGAGTAATGAATCTCTAAGCAGTAGGTGTTGTGTAAGAGGTAAAACTATTTTCAAAAACTGATCCCTTCAGGATGTGTCCTTTTTGGATTATGAGACACACAAATCACAATTTTCACACCTGGAACCAGACATGAGGTTGTAAGAAAGACACTTGAAGTTTAACCTCAGCCTCAGTCCTGGACTCCAATGGAAGCAGAAATGAGAACTAAATGATTTATCACAAAAATGGATTCCAAGGATAAAAATCCATGATATTGTGGCTTCTGTGACCTTAAAACTGAATTACAAATGATATATGTGTATCTTGATTAAGAAACTGTAACAACTGCTTTACACTCTACCTGTTACATTTAAAGTTTAGTTGGGTATCTTAAACTTAAATCTAGAGTAGAAAGGGACAAAAAGGTATTGAGATGGAAATTTAAACTGTCTCTACAAACCTGCCCTAACAGCTCTGATATAATTAGAGGTTCCACTTCAGTTTAACAGATTGGAGCTCTTAGATTAGTCCTCTGGTTTTGTCTTGATAAATCCTTAAAAGAATGTCCAGTCTTCCTGCTTTCCTCTCTCTATTTAAGGGGGGGTTAGGAGATTGTTATCTCAGGCTCAGTTTACTATGTACCCCAGCTTACTCTAACGAGTCTATTCCGATGTGTATAGTCCACTCGTGCCTTTGTGTAAGCCTATAAAGAAAGTATTTGTGTTAAATTGGATAACAAGCAGCTTTTCTGTTGATAATTGAGTGGCCATTCATAAATTTCAATACAGATGTCATTGCACGCCATTGTGTGAACCAGTGTTAATTTTTTTGTTGAAGAATAATTTTCGTCAATGACATTTTTTTCACTGACGACAACGAGATGATAACGAACTAAAACTCTTTTTGAATGACAAAAACTATGACTTAAATCTATTGACATTTTCGTCAACTAATAAAAACAAGATGAACATGTTAGGGAGGGACGATTTGGGAAGAGATTTATTCAGAACGAATCTGCTGCGTGGTTCGGAGGTTAGATGCGTACATATGAACCGGCGGGACATAAGCTAACATACACTTGCTGAACGTCGCATAAAATGTTAAAAAAGGTCAATATGTGGGAGTAAGAGAGGAGCAGACTTATGGATAAATCTGACGACGCAAGAGAGAACGTGTATCAGTACACTGCATCCATTGCAGCTGTGCATTCAGTTTTAAAAGGATAGCAGCCTAATTTAGTTGCTATTGTCATTGATGTTAATCAAGCAACAAAAGAAAGACAGAAAATCATGCACTGCTCTTTACTGAAAAAATGTTGTAGCCCTAAAGATTAATCTAAATTTATTTATAGAAATAAATATGTCTGCTTGAAAGAATGAATAATATGGTAAACAAGTTGCTATAAAGAATGCATAATTAGCCTATACAACCATTGGTATTTCATTAAAAAGAAGACCATGTTCTTGTTCTTTATGAGAAGTGGTTTTATTTAATTTTAACATAAAGGCATGTTGTGTGTCACTGCAGTTAAATCGGTGTCTAGCATGATAAAACCTTAATATCAAACCTATATAATGAGTTTGGAAATTTTAGAGAAATGCTTAATAAATGCACTGTAACTAAACCCAATCGATTTTAGCTGACTAAATTTACTGTGGATTTAGTCGACTAAAATCTTATGATATTTAGTCGACTAAAACTAGACTAAAACTAAAAACAATTCAGATGACTAAAATATGACTAAAACTAAATCAACATTTTCTGTCAAAATTAACACTGGTGTGAACAAGCCTACAGGTTAAACAAAACATGAAGCTTATCAGTTTTCAATGAATGTGAGCATGTCTGTAAATATATTTTTCACATGTTTTTCACAAATAACATCAAGTGCTCTTCTTCTGATGTTTTAGCTTGAGGTAAGTGGTCATGTCAAAGGCTAAATGCATGTAGAAGGTTATGAGCTGGCTTTACAGCTCATGGGAAAAAGTAAAGTCAATTTTATCATTTTGGAGCCTATTTTATTTTATCAGCAAGATAAATGTCCCATGTTGTATGTTGATGTATTGAATAAATGTGAAAAATATTATATAATTAAAAACAATATCAACTCTTTGTTTTACAGATCTCTGAACCAGACTGATGGATTTTTTTAAATTGGAAGCAAAAGCTGAACTAAGTTGTAAACTACGCGAGTCATTGTTAGAACAATGTTGTTTGCATATACAGTACATACAGTACTATGAAAAGTCTAACAGGGCCCAGTGTACTGTGTTGATGATATAATGTAACTTTCTTTATAATTTTTTTCTTGTGTTTTACTCATATTTTGAATTGCATTGTGTTGTTTAAGGGTTAAAGGAAGTATACTGTACATACATAAACTTAACGGAGAAACTTAATGGAGTTAGTACCTTTACAGTTAACATAATATTACCTATTATGTTTGATTTTAATATTGTAACTAATTTAAACCTAATTTATGAAAATCTAATCTAATCTTAAAAGGATCATTTTGTCAATTTTCAACCAGCTTTGCTCCACAGTTCGTTTGGAAGTGCTTGTGTGGTGCACACCAGGGTTCAGATGGCAGCATTCACACTCACTCAAAGGAACCGCACTATCTGACCAATCGCACCAGGGTTCATTTTAATCGAACCAAGCATGGCAAGTGTGAACACACCCTGAAATAACTGAAATCATTTAGCGAAGTGATAATGAACTCTAATAAGGTCAAGACCTGCCTGGAACAAGTTTAGCCAGGCTTTTCCCTGAAAATAATTGAACATTTTAGAACTTTCGTCAACCAATCAGAATCAAGCATTCAACAGTTCCTTAGTATAAATGTAAAATACTTTAAGACAAATTAAAAATCATAAAAAGGGACTTCTATAAAATAATCTTGTATATTCCTAAATAATAATGATAATAAAAATAAAAAAAAAACATAAAAAGATCAACCAGAGACTGATAAGTCTACACTACAGCACACCTATGTAAAACTGTACAGTTCTTGCGGTCAGCTGATGGACACAGGGGTGTGTGATTGGGATAAAGGGAGGAGACAGAGGAAAGGTATCGCAAGAATGCTGACGTGACCGCAGTGCAAGAAAAACGGTGCCACTGGGCAGGCCAGGCAAAAAGCCACCCCTCTCCCAGCTCACCTTCTGTTTGATCCAGTTGGGTAAATTATCCTAGGATCCTCTATTTATACAGTGTGTATATTTACAGCGTTGGATGATTGGGATGCTGCAATGTGCGAAAGCAATGTGAAAACATTGCCGTCCTTTCTGGGAAAGAGTTATTCTGAGGCAGAGAAAGTTTTGGCTGATGCTGGCAAAGCTGATTAACATAACTACCATGACTTTGAGGGCTTGGTCCACTGAACCTGCCCTGAACTAATCCAAGCAAAGTTTGGATGGAATTCATCAGAAACATCCATTTTTATTTCATTAAGCTGTTCCTAACAGTATAATCCTACTCTACTCAGATGTACTCTTTTTCTATATAAACTAATATTATAACAATAACGTATAACACAGAACATCCTGACGTTCCCAGGAACCCAATAATAAAACATGTCATAATAGCCCCAAAGGTTGCCTGCTTTGCTTTACAGTGACAGAATGTATATGTGGTGATTGACTAGCTGGCTGTTGACATACTTGTTGACAATATTTTTACTTTATAGGGGGACATGTAGAGGCACCCTTCCTGAGCCCAACCATGACTGTATTGACATAGTACATAGTAGCATGTTGTCTGTTAGCATGCTTGACTTATACTATAGCTGAAGAGGTGAAGGGTTGAGTGCTGGTAGCGGCATTCGTCTGTAATCTGTGTAACCCGAGACAGTGATGCATGGCCACAACTGCTGTGTACAGCTGGATACAGCCATATGTTAACATGGCTAAATGTCAGATTTAAGGCTGGGAGATGTTCAACTAAGTTAACAAATACTGGACCTGCGAATAGTACTGTCAATAATGATTAATATGACTTTGTTTCTAAACTAATTATGTTTTTATGTAGTCTACTGGCTGTATACATATAGCTCACTTTTTTCTATGGAGCTGTGGTCTTTCTAAACATTTTTGGTAAATTACTTTTCAGAAAGCGTTAGATCAGCCCTAGATCAGTAAAATTATTATTATTATTATTATTATTATTTTATTTTTATTTGTTTATTTTAATGTCAGAAAACTGACTGGTAGGATCAGAACAATTTTACATACATGTAACTTAATCTGACAAACTGTAAATTTATAGCACTGTGCTGGCTGATTTCCACCAGTCAATCAGTACTATATTAACTGTCCACTTTAGGTGCTTGAATGTGCATCGTTTATAAGTGCACCAAAAGTTATTTTAGCAAAGTAACAAAATAGAAACAGACTCATCAAGCACCCCTGGCATGCAGGGTATTCGGCGAATGCTAACAGGGGTTTTTCACAAGCGTTGCTAAGAGTTGTATAGTGTTGTCCCAAACATGTATCCGAATAAACAGAGTGCCTTTTATTTTGGTTCATGTTATTAAAGGCATCAAACAATTCATTAGTGCAACGCTAGTTCCACAATTTGCATTGCTAAATCCTGTGTATATTTACTTGCCATAAAGATTTACGACCTTTGCCTTCTCCAAAGGATTTCTGGTTCACAATGTGCTGAAAGGTCTGGATCACAGTAAATTTCAACTCATAAATTCAAGCTTTGGTGGAAAACTTCTATCCATCTGAACCTAGTGAGGGTCAATGGGTCAGAGGAATATCTAAATGCTAATTCTATTAATTTCAAGGAAAACTAGATGTTGAACTTTCAGAATATTAGTAAACTATATATATATATATATATATTATATATATATATATATATATATATATATTAGATCAAATAATAATTAATATTTATATAAAATATTTAGAAATTCAAAATATTTAATTTAATTTTAGATCTATCTATCTATCTATCTATCTATCTATCTATCTATCTATCTATCTATCTATCTATCTATCTCACCATAAATTA
>NW_015505434.1:1403698-1413646 GCF_001515645.1 Sinocyclocheilus grahami
TAAATATATATATATATATATATATATATATATATATATATATATATTAGATCAAATAATAATTAATATTTATATAAAATATTTAGAAATTCAAAATATTTAATTTAATTTTAGATCTATCTATCTATCTATCTATCTATCTATCTATCTAACCATAAATTACATTAACCTTGATTAATAACTGTAAAAAGTATTGTTTATTGTTAAGTCATAATACATAATGCATTAACAAACAAACTGAACCTTATTATAAAGTGTTAACCAGTTAAATTATTTTGGAAACGGCAATGAATGGTATCTTGGGACATAATTAACCATCAAAACACGTGCATGTGTTCAGTAATATGATGCTTTAAGTAAATGACTTAAGTAAATTACATTAATGGAGTTAATTAGTTCTAATGAACTAGGAAAGTCAGTTATCTGAGAAAATGATGACCAAAACAAAAATATTATTGGTCATTTAATCGGATATGTGAGGTGGTATCAATTCCCATATATCCATTTGAAACACTGCTCCATAAATGGAAAGAGGGTATTTATATATAGATGCGACCACAAGGTTTCCATGCACAGTATGTATTCTCAAGTATCTACCCTGATTCTCACTTCAGCCAGGTCATGCTAAGCTGAAGTCGCAACATAAAAACATGAACAAAATAAAGCAGGCTTATAGGTATAGTATATAAATAAATAAATCTTTATCAAAGAATTAAATCTATTTCTCCTCCTTTTTTTGCAATTGATGTTGAACACTTGTATTGGTGCCCAAGATCATGTGTCACATTAAGGCATAAACTCTATGTACTCCTGACAGCCATGGGGGATTTCCATCATCATCATCCGGTGGACGCATTTAAAATCCCATCCCCAGTGACTGCAATCACAAAAGATATATTTGGACTCTCTAGAAATAAAATTATATGAGAGGATTTTTTTAGGCAGGCAGCAGGACATCACGCCCATTAGGATCACTGTGAATCAAGCTATTGGTCAAACTATGCTTATGGTTGGCAAATAAAGTGTCATTAGGAAATGTGCCTGAATATACCTTTCAACAGCTTAGCGCTGCTGATTATTTACATTGATGCGTGTGTAACTGGAAGAATTAAGGAAAAATAAATAAAATAAATAAATAAAACTCATTCTTTGAGTTCAAGAGTTATTAACAATTCAGGGTGCAACCCTTGTTTTATTATTTTACTACAATAAAGGGGCCTCTGTCCACCTGTTTAACCAACTGGTATGTGTATTGTGTGGCTTGACCTTTCGACTGTCCCATGAAATGACTCCACAAGTTACAAGCAAATAGACACATAATTTCGTTCAAACACAGCATGAATTTATTGACTGAAAACAAAAAGTCTGTAAAGTGCTATTAGAAAAAATACCAAAAGTACCACATCAATTAATTATAATTGATTTAACCTCTATACACACACACAAACATACACACACATTTACAGTATAAAAAAAATCATAAAATATACATTTTATTTTTAAACATTTTATAAAAGAATAAAAAAATAAAATGTTATTATATAAAAACAAAATTAAATTCAATTTAGACTTCTCATTCAGAATAACTCTTTCCCAGAAAGGATGGCAATCTTATTTATCTTTTATACATATGTTTAAATCAATTATGGAAACGTGTTACATTTATTTTTGTGTTAACATTTTTATTATATTTTAATATAATTTATGCCACATTGCCAATATTTTTTTTTTATTATATATTTTTGTCTTTATCACTCCAACAGAAGGCACTGTTGCTACTATTCAGCTATATCTATAGTTATTTTGGCAAGGTAAACTAAATGAATACTTTTGAAGAAATGTTCACAAGTTGAACATCAGATGCCCTGACCATTGTCCTTAAACCATGAAAAAAGAAATAAATCCTGGGCAACCACATATTCCTTAAAGCATTTGTCACACATATCACAAATCAGTGGCACCATCCATAAGGACTTCAGAATTTCACAACAGCATTGTCTTGGTTTATATATTTTCTTTCCTTTTTTTAAATTTCTATAGCTAAATTATTTCCTTACTGGTCTTAATATGAACTTCTCTGCCTTCAGTGTGTAAGAAAGGAGAAAAAGAGAGGAAGGGTTAGAGTGAATCCAACACTTTGGGGGGCTGCATTGTGCTGCCTTAAATTAGCCGTGGGAGAGGTTGGACTGAGGGTGGAGCTTTGTGCTGTCACTATCTCCCTTGTTAAGTATTACCTGCAGTGCTTCAGTAGGTTAGCTGCACTTGTGCTGTGTGTAAGGACAGAGAGAGGGGGAAACGTAGCAGTGAGATCAAAACCAAGCCTTGTGAAATCAAGGGAATCAAATCTTGCTTGGACACTGCAGTTCATCTATTTTTGCAAGTTCATGCAGTGCAGCTAGCTATAAAAAATATGGCTGGTTGTCTGCAAAGAGGAAGGCTGAGTGCAGCAGGAGCAACTATGAAGTGCCTGTTTATATTGCTTTCATTAGGATGTTATCTATCTAAAGTGGATGCAGATCCTTTTGACGTGTCTTTCCATCATAGGCACCAACCTGGACCTACTGCTGAAACAATATTGGTAGCCAACAATGGGATTAGAGTTCCCTTTGGACGCTCTGTTTATATGGACGCTATCAATGACCTTGTGACTGAAGTGCATGCAGGAGACCGCTGTCATATTACAGTCCTGGACAATGACCCACTGGCCCAAAGACCTGGAATGCTTACACCCAAGAAGTTCCCCTGCGCTTTTGGAGCAGAAGAGGTCAAATATACTCACTTTGGTTCCCGGAGTCCAAGCAAAGACCACATAAAACTACAGCTGAGGTATGACTCCCACATAGACACAGTGGTGGTTCCTTTCATTCTTGAAGTAGAAGTGGTCTTTCAGCAGCTGGAGATTCTCACTCGTAACATGCCTCTGGTTGTGGACAAGCTAAATGGGCTAAGCAACCCAATTGACAAGAAAACGTTGGAGTTTGCGTTTGAAGATGGTGTCACTACATGTAAGGTGACCACACTGGTTGGTGCAGGCAAACTTCCCAGGTATGGTAGTCTTACTGATAACTCTGTTAATGGCCAGATGATTAATTGTGATGATTTTGTCAAGAAGAGAATTCAGTATCAGCACACAGCAACCACCAACTCTCCTAACAGAGACTATATTCCAATGCTAGTGGAAGTACAAGATAATGATGGAAATACTATTCAACAGGAACATTTCCAGATAATGGTTAGAATCAAAGAGGGTACTGAAAATACACCACCAAAGCCTAGCTTTATATCTATGATGATGATGGAGATTGACCAATTTGTGATGACAGCCATTACTTCAGATATGCTGGCAGCTGAGGATATTGAATCTGATTCTGATGAATTAATTTTTAACATAACATCTCCCCTGGGCTATCAGCAGGGTTATATAATCAGCACAGATGATCAAAACCAGCCAATCACATCTTTCCATCAGAGAGATATTAAAGACCTGAAGATCGCTTACAAGCCTCCCTCTGAGGATTCAGATGTAGAAAGAATTTTCCAGATTGAATTAGAAATTGTTGACACTGATGGTGCTGTTTCTGATCATTTTGCATTCATGATTGTTGTGAAGCCAATGAACACTTTAGCTCCAGTGGTAACCAAAAATACAGGACAATTGCTGTTTGAGGGTCAATCAAGACCACTATCCAGCTTACAAAATTTAGAGATCAGCGATGAGGATAATCTTGATCATGTGAAGATTACAGTTGTTGATGGCTTAAAACATGGAGACCTGACAGTGCTAGGGTCTCAAAGAAAATTTTTCACACCAGCTGATCTAGATGCTGGCATTGTTGTGTACCAGCATGATGGAAGTGATACCTACAGTGACAATATTATATTCAGAATGACTGATGGCAGTAATGAAGTAGAGTTTTTATTCCCCATCACAATTGCCCCCACTGATGATGAACCCCCCATTATAAATGCAAACACCGGTATCGTGCTTTTCAAGAATGAAGTGATGCAAATCTCACCTTTTATCTTGAGTGCCACAGACATTGACTCAGAGGATTCAACAATTAAATTCATACTAGAAGAGTCATACTCAGACATCGGTGAGCTACTCCTCAAGCAGGTGGAGCCTCCTCTGGATCCATCTGCGTGGAAATTTAGTGCAACAGATGAGATGTTTGAACAGGTGGTGACAGAATGGTTTCAGCAGGATATTCTGGACGGGAAGCTGTTCTATCGTCATAAAGGACCTCATAGTACCACAACTGTGATTGACCAGTTTGTCTTCAGAGTCCTGGATGACAATGACCCACCAAATCAATCAGGAGAGCACACATTCACCATTAAAATACATCCGGTGGATGACATTCCTCCAGAACTTTACCCTGGTACCACATTACACATGGAAGTCAAAGAATATGAGCTGACATTTTTTAAGAAAAAATATCTACGTTACACCGATCTGGACTGTGATGACAGGGATCTTAAGTACACTGTCATCAAACCTCCTACTGACACAGATGAAAACAACCCTGTTCCTCTTGGTGCCGTTGTGCTAACTGATAGCCCTGACATCACAATCAGAGAGTTTACGCAAGCTCAGGTCAACCACCACAAAGTGGCATACAAACCCCCAGTCCAAGAGCTCGGTATTACTCCCAAAGTGGTCCAGTTTACATTCAGCGTGGAAGACACTGCTAGTAATTCAGTTGATGGACTGTTTACAATCTTTTTACAGCCTGTTGACAACAAACCCCCTGTAATTACTAACACTGGTTTCACTGTTCTGGAGCGAAATACTTATATAATAACCAAAAATGAACTGGATGCCTCTGACCAGGACACTGAGGATGAGAACATTAAATTTACAGTGACACAGATTCCCAGGTTTGGGCAGCTGCAATATTTAGGAATTGGCATGTCTAATGGCCAAACATTTGTGTTGGAGGACATTGAAAACAGCCGACTGGCCTACATCCACAGTGGTGAAGAATCTCTTCATGATGTCATTAAGCTGGACATTAGTGATGGGTTCCATGAAGTCTCAATTGCTGTCAAGATCAGCATCAAGCCGGTCGATGATGAAACTCCAAAAATTATGTTACCGGCCGGATTGTTAGGGGCGTCAATTGATGTACTTGAGAATGGTGTAACAGAGATCACCAGTAATGTTATCCAGGGTCGTGACGAAGACACAGATGACCTCATGCTGACTTTCATAGTTGAGGAGCCTCCTAGGCTAGGAGAAATATTGGTGAATGGAGCTCCAGCTGAGCGCTTCACCCAGCAAGACATAATCAATGGTGTGGTTGTCTATGTTCACACTAGCGGTGAAATTGGTCCAATCAAAGAGCATGATTCCTTCAATCTTACCATATCTGACATGTCAGATGAATGGGTTGTTGGTGGCAACAAAGTCCAAGGGGTCCGTGTTCACGTCACCATTCTCCCTGTAGACAGCATCCCACCTGTAGTTAGTGTGGGTGGCCAGTTTGTAGTAATTGAGGGTGAGAAAAATGTTATCACATTAGAGCACATTCAAGCTGAGGACATTGACACTGATAATGATGATATATTGTGTACTATTATCGTTCAGTCCACATCTGGCTATGTGGAGAACATCTCCCCAGCTCCTGGGTCTGAAAAATCCAGAGCAGGCACTGCCATCACTGCGTTCACCATTAAAGATGCTGGTCTAGGTCACATCTATTATGTCCAAAGCATTCACAAGGGTGTGGAGCCAGTGGAGGACAGATTCACTTTCCGCTGCTCCGATGGCATTAACTTTTCAGAAAGGCACTTTTTCCCCATTGTCATCATCCCAGCCAATGATGAAAAGCCAGAGATTTTCA
Organism: Sinocyclocheilus grahami; assembly: GCF_001515645.1. NCBI lineage: Eukaryota > Metazoa > Chordata > Actinopteri > Cypriniformes > Cyprinidae > Sinocyclocheilus > Sinocyclocheilus grahami. The sequence continues at coordinate 1,409,545 of NW_015505434.1, forward strand.
TTCGTGAGTTTGTTGTCATGGAGGGGATGAGCTTGGTTATTGACACTACTATTTTGAATGCTGCTGATGCAGACATCCCAAACAATGAATTAATTTTTGAAATACTTAAAAACCCAAAACATGGAAACATAGTTCAGCAGTTGAGCACTGGAACAGTTCCAGTGGTAAAATTTACATTAGATCAGATCAAGGAGGCTTCCAATATTGTTTATGAGCATGATGACTCTGAAACCAAGGAAGACAGTTTTGAAATTCGACTCACTGATGGGAAGCACACAGTTGAGGAGAAGGTCATTATAATGGTCATTCCTGTTGATGATGAAACCCCAAGAATGGCCATCAATGATGGCCTGGAAGTAGAAATTGGAGAAACCAAAGTAATAAGTAACAGAGTCCTGAAGGCCACAGATCTAGATTCTGAAGACAAAGAACTTACTTACATTATCCGCTACGGCCCTGGTCAAGGCTATCTTCAGAGAATTACCAAACATGGACTTGTCATTGGCAACATTAGCATCGGAATGAATTTCACTCAAGATGAACTTGACAAACAGTTGATTCAGTATGTTCACACAGGCCAGGAGGGTGTCCGTGACTTGTTAAAGTTTGATGTAACTGATGGAATCAATCCCCTCATTGATCGCTACTTCTACATTAATATTGGCAGCATGGACATGGTCTTCCCTGATGTTATCAACAAAGGTGTGACCCTCAAAGAGGAAGGTAAGGTCACCTTGACCACAGACCTTCTCAGCACAACTGACATCAACAGTCCAGATGAATATCTAAGTTTCAGCATCACTCGTGCTCCTAGCAGGGGCCATCTTGAAAGTACCGATCTCCCAGGGGTGCCCATCTCCACCTTCACTCAGCTGCAGCTAGCTGGCAACAAGATCTACTATATCCATACATCTGATGATGAAGTGAAGATGGACAGCTTTGAGTTTGAGGTGACAGATGGCTACAACCCTGTCTTCCGCACCTTTCGTGTATCCATTACAGATGTCGACAACAAGAAGCCAGTCTTGACGACCAACAAGTTGGCGTTGGGGGAGGGAGAAACCAAGCTGATCACACCCTTTGAATTGACAGTAGAGGACCGTGACACACCAGACAACCTGTTGAGATTTGTAGTGACTCAAGTGCCAGTTCACGGTCAGCTTCTGTTCAATGGAACGCAAGTCATTACATCCTTTACCAAGCAGGACCTAAATGAAAACCTTATAACTTATAGGCATGATGGCACAGAGACAAATGAAGACAGCTTTTCTTTCACAGTTACTGATGGGACTCACACTGAATTTTATGTTTTCCCTGATACTGTATATGAAACTCGTAAGCCTCAGGTGATGACTATTCACATCACCACGGTGGACAATGGGGTGCCTCAAATCGTTGTAAACAAAGCAGCACCCACACTTAGGGTTCTTCATACTGCGCACCTTGGATTTTTGATTACCAGCAAAGCTCTAAAGGCTGAGGACAGAGACAGCCCAAACAAAGTGCTTAAGTATGTTGTAACTGAGACTCCTCTTCATGGCTTTATCATGAATTCTGCTTTGGGCAATGATAGCATCAAGTCATTTTCACAGGGTAAGTAAATCTAGTTTACCTTTTTGTTTCTGAAATATACTATACAAAACCTGTCACTGTTATTTAAAGGGGTCATATGATGCTTTTTTAAAGATCATTATTTTGTGTATTTGGTGTAACAGAATATGTTGACATGCTTTAATGTTCAAAAAACACATTCTTTTTCAAATACTGTACATTATTGTAGATCCTCTATGCCCCGCCTCTCTCAAACGCTTCGTTTTCTACAAAGTCAAAGCCTTCGACAAGCGCAGTCTGCTCTGATTGGCCAGCTGACCCAGTGCATTGTGATTGGCCGAACACAGCTAGCACTCATCGGAAATGTAACGCCCCTTACCACAATCGAGAGCTTCATCTTTCAAAATAAATGTAAAGACAGAGCCCGAAAGGAATCTCCAACTTCTCATACTCTGTCCTTTCTCCTTATTAGCGGATATTGATGACATGAAGATTTGCTATGTGCTTCTTGATGGTTCCAATGCCACAAGTGACATATTCTACTTCACAGTGGAAGACAATGGTAAGAATGTCTCTTCCTGGCCCCTCTCATTAACTGGAAGTGTCATGTGTTACTAAAGCTACTGTAGGAATTCTGAAGCTCTCTGTTGATCAATTAAATCAATTTTGCTGAAGGGGACTTTTCTAGGTTGGTTTATAATTAGCAGAGTATTTCTTTGTCAGAGTCAGTATTAACCAATGTTTGATGCTTCAGTGCTTCTTAATTTTATCTGGTCAAAGTTGAACTGTCAGGTTTGGAAATCATACTGTATGCCAGCTCGTCATGACACACACAAACACGCATTCAGACATGAAAAATGAAACACTGTCTAAACCAAAAATCTTTTTAAACTTGGATGAGCCTGGACAAGTTGGTAGAGCTTTTGTGGTCAGTAAATAATAACATTTAGCTAATGTGGAGTGAGGAGCATAATTTTCTTAACAGAATGTCTAAGCATTTCCCAGTAACCTTCTGCAAGGCTGTAGTTTTTCGTCCAGGAATTATTTTTTACTTATATTTGAATTCACTGCCAATGTTAATTAATTTGATCAGCACAAACAAGGTTGTGTATCTGTATGAAATCCTTAATTGTAAACTTAAACGGGTACAGACATTTGCTTGTTAGCAGTTTAATTGATGGCACTTTAACTGCATAGGAACTGGAGCATGCACTAGGGCTGGCACTGCATCTCTTTGGCAACATTTCAGCTGGAGGCAGTCACTGCTATAAGAGCCAAGAAAGATACAATACCATTCAGACATAGTCCCAAAATAATCTGGTACTTACAAACAGTATTCTCTAAACAGTAATAATTTTTGAGTACATTTTACAAACCTCAGATTGACACACTGTGATATCTAAAATTCATTTAGGCTATAGCTAATGGATAGGATTTGAACAGGTTCACATCCTTGCTGGAGGTGTATTTACATATACATTTCTCAAAGTAACTCTCACCTTCTGTTAAGACTGAATTTACAATCTTTATGTGTGGGGATCCAGAGTACCTAAAGCTATAAATAAATAACAGTCATTTCAAAATTAACCAATTTTTTTTCCCTTTCCAATCATTTTTCATAATTTCTGTTTGAGAAACCAGCAAAAAAACATAGGTGTTTTATAAGTTCTCTGCAACCCCATAACAGATGTAACATTTTTTCATGGAGGGCACCTGAAGTTTATCAATTTGTTTATCAATACAAGTTAATCATCCTGATTATCAAGTATATTAACTCCCCCCATTTTTTTAAATATGCATTGAAAGTGCACTATCCAAACTTAAATTGTTATAATTCATGAACACTTTGGAATACAGAGGAAATGTTGGTCTCTTTTTAAAGAAGACAGTCAGCAGATTATTGCAGAAGTGGAATTATTTCAAAATTTTCTAAAATTTAAATATAAAAAATGTATAGAAGTTTAAATTTACTGTAAAGAAAATGCACTGTACAATTTTTATTATATTTTATATAAAATACATTTTACATAACATGTTTTACTCTAAAATTGCTAAGAAAGTAAATCCTTATGTCTAAATAAGTTATGTTCCAAATTTGAAGTTGATATGAAAAAAATTGAGGTTTCTGTGAGATTTTATTTAGGGCGTTATACCACAAACAGCCACCGGGTGCCATCAAAACTCCATTTCATTTTTTTAATGCATTTTTTTATGTCACAAATGTCTAGATTTCTCTGTCAATATTACTATTACAAAATAACCGCCAAATATGGAATCCTGAGACTCAGCCATTTCCAATTATATGTTTTATGTCAAGATTATAAAAAGTTTTGATTGTAAAAGACTGTAATTCATTTTGTAATATGACACTTGACACTGCACGGTAAGGGTGAGGAGACCGCCAAAATATTTTAAAGTTCCAGTTCCATGGTAACGCAATGTCCGATTTCAAAATGTTTTTTCACAGGATGAATCTTGGGCTTCTAAGCTTTCAAATGATATATAATTTATGATGATTAATAAAAGATTTGATAGAGAAAAAGGACAACAA
>NW_015505434.1:1415025-1425336 GCF_001515645.1 Sinocyclocheilus grahami
GCGCAAAACTCCGCATTTGAACAGTCAATAGCAAATATTTAAACTAATAACAAAACAGTAGCTGATTCAGAAGTGCCAGATTGTCATAGCAAAGTCAGAATTGCCTCCTCTCCTAGGTTCACGAAACGGTCGTCTATAAAATGCATTGCTGTTCTGTTGTAAGTAATCTTAAAGATTCCTAAATGCATCTACTTTTGGAAGGCCAAATAAAGTGCTTTTGCTTTCGCCTAGAAACACACAGCGTCTCCCTGACATGCTGCTTCAACACTAACTGCGGTTACTGAAACCACACCTTCTTTCTTTGCGTGCACATTTGGGCGGCATTATGCTAATATTTCCACATAGTGAGGTAGATACTGTATGTGGGGGCGTGTTAGAACGAGCCGTTTTAGGGGGGCGTGGCAGAGTCTTAACTTTGATAAAGAATATCTCTTTGGTTTTGAGACTTTAGTCTTTGCAACTTCAGGGATCTTATCTATGCACAATCAGCTTGTAACACTCCAAAGAGAAAGGAAAACTTGAAATCGCATCATATGACCCCTTTAAGATTTATTAATCTCCAACTTCTCATACTCTGTCCTTTCTCCTTATTAGCGGATATTGATGACATGAAGATTTGCTATGTGCTTCTTGATGGTTCCAATGCCACAAGTGACATATTCTACTTCACAGTGGAAGACAATGGTAAGAATGTCTCTTCCTGGCCCCTCTCATTAACTGGAAGTGTCATGTGTTACTAAAGCTACTGTAGGAATTCTGAAGCTCTCTGTTTATCAATTAAATCAATTTTGCTGAAGGGGACTTTTTTAGGTTGGTTTATAATTAGCAGAGTATTTCTTTGTCAGAGTCAGTATTAACCAATGTTTGATGCTTCAGTGCTTCTTAATTTTATCTGGTCAAAGTTGAACTGTCAGGTTTGGAAATCATACTGTATGCCAGCTCGTCATGACACACACAAACACGCATTCAGACATGAAAAATGAAACACTGTCTAAACCAAAAATCTTTTTAAACTTGGATGAGCCTGGACAAGTTGGTAGAGCTTTTGTGGTCAGTAAATAATAACATTTAGCTAATGTGGAGTGAGGAGCATAATTTTCTTAACAGAATGTCTAAGCATTTCCCAGTAACCTTCTGCAAGGCTGTAGTTTTTCGTCCAGGAATTATTTTTTACTTATATTTGAATTCACTGCCAATGTTAATTAATTTGATCAGCACAAACAAGGTTGTGTATCTGTATGAAATCCTTAATTGTAAACTTAAACGGGTACAGACATTTGCTTGTTAGCAGTTTAATTGATGGCACTTTAACTGCATAGGAACTGGAGCATGCACTAGGGCTGGCACTGCATCTCTTTGGCAACATTTCAGCTGGAGGCAGTCACTGCTATAAGAGCCAAGAAAGATACAATACCATTCAGACATAGTCCCAAAATAATCTGGTACTTACAAACAGTATTCTCTAAACATTTTTGAGTACATTTTACAAACCTCAGATTGACACACTGTGATATCTAAAATTCATTTAGGCTATAGCTAATGGATAGGATTTGAACAGGTTCACATCCTTGCTGGAGGTGTATTTACATATACATTTCTCAAAGTAACTCTCACCTTCTGTTAAGACTGAATTTACAATCTTTATGTGTGGGGATCCAGAGTACCTAAAGCTATAAATAAATAACAGTCATTTCAAAATTAACCAATTTTTTTTCCCTTTCCAATCATTTTTCATAATTTCTGTTTGAGAAACCAGCAAAAAAACATAGGTGTTTTATAAGTTCTCTGCAACCCCATAACAGATGTAACATTTTTTCATGGAGGGCACCTGAAGTTTATCAATTTGTTTATCAATACAAGTTAATCATCCTGATTATCAAGTATATTAACTCCCCCCATTTTTTTAAATATGCATTGAAAGTGCACTATCCAAACTTAAATTGTTATAATTCATGAACACTTTGGAATACAGAGGAAATGTTGGTCTCTTTTTAAAGAAGACAGTCAGCAGATTATTGCAGAAGTGGAATTATTTCAAAATTTTCTAAAATTTAAATATAAAAAATGTATAGAATTTTAAATTTACTGTAAAGAAAATGCACTGTACAATTTTTATTATATTTTATATAAAATACATTTTACATAACATGTTTTACTCTAAAATTGCTAAGAAAGTAAATCCTTATGTCTAAATAAGTTATGTTCCAAATTTGAAGTTGATATGAAAAAAATTGAGGTTTCTGTGAGATTTTATTTAGGGCGTTATACCACAAACAGCCACCGGGTGCCATCAAAACTCCATTTCATTTTTTTAATGCATTTTTTTATGTCACAAATGTCTAGATTTCTCTGTCAATATTACTATTACAAAATAACCGCCAAATATGGAATCCTGAGACTCAGCCATTTCCAATTATATGTTTTATGTCGAGATTATAAAAAGTTTTGATTGTAAAAGACTGTAATTCATTTTGTAATATGACACTTGACACTGCACGGTAAGGGTGAGGAGACCGCCAAAATATTTTAAAGTACCATTTCCATGGTAACGCAATGTCCGATTTCAAAATGTTTTTTCACAGGATGAATCTTGGGCTTCTAAGCTTTCAAACGATATATAATTTATGATGATTACTAAAACATGTGATAGAGAAAAAGGACAACAAAATAAAAGAGCGCCAAGCGTCCCACAGGTGGGATGGTGACAGTTAAGGTGTTTTAAGCATGTTTAAGTTTAAAGGCTTTAAGATTTCTCAGACTGCATGTTTGCACACAAACAAAGCAAAAGGAATCTGAGCTATACACAGACACAATAGTTTGCATGCTATTCACTAATACACACATCCATGTATAGATCAGAGTTTCTAAGGCCAGATGGAGTGAAGATGAGGTGTAAAGAGAGAATTCCTGTTATGGATACCAGCAGAATGCTAGCCATAATATGAAAGTTATGTGCAGTGTGAACCAGGTGGTAACATTTCAATCAGTTGCTGTTGGATAACATGCCTACAGTACACAGGTCATTTTGGCTTAATTTATTTTAACTTCATTTATGTTACATTTCCACCCAATTTGCTAAGTTAAACCACAAAGGACATAATTTGGATTCCAGTCCATCATTTGAAGTCAAGCTTATATATATGTATATATATATATACAGGGGGGGGAAAAGTATTTAGTCAACTACCAATCAAATTTTTAAACAAGCCCTACCATCTACTTGCTTTGTAAGTGCAATAAGATCTGAATAAATTTCAAACTGCCTACAGGTTTCAACTGTAGCAAATACACTTTTAATTCACCAAGCTTTGTATAATTATTTATTGGCACGTTGCCAATCATGTAAATAATGTATTATATATTAATTGCATGTTCTGATTCTAAGCAAACGTAATAGTTTAACTTCCATTTGCTGTCAAGTGTTCACATAAAATATACTTCTATAAAGTACAAGCTTAGGTTTCATAACAGAAATTACACTGTTTGTATAAGGGACATAACTTATATCCAAAGCAATGTTATATGATCATTGTTAGATGGTGGAATACATTTCCTCTGAGATTTGTGGCACCAGCTACTACTGCAGAAAGGGATTTGTGTGTCAAGGAGCAGAGATCTGCTAACAGATTTCCTTTCAAATATCTCTCTACGCCTGGCTGAAACTCAAAGCCATTACATGATATGCTGAAAACCCTGGGGCTTCCCCTTGCCTAGTTCATCTTTTGAGCTGGAGAAGATGAAGAAGATAATACTGCTAGGTTAGGCTGGGATTTTCTTCCAACAATTACTCAAGATAATCAAACGTGAGTATTGGTAAAAAGCTAGGGAGCAAAGCTCTGTTCCAAAATCTAGTGAGCTTTTGAGGCATCATAGGTGCTCTGCTTGCCAAATTCTAAGGAGGCATCACATGAACAGTATCTGGTCTACAAAGTCTTTCTCAAGTTTTGTGGTTTCTTTTTCATCACAGATGTCTGCACCTAATCTGTGTGTCAGACATGTAAACACCAAAAATATTTACTGCTTATTGGTGCCAGTGGCTGCCACAACCACACTAAACACTGAAGCCACATCTCCATTGAACTAGTTTCTCCTTGCAACTCTCATATTTGCAAGAGGATATGATGTATGGTTCTGGGGTTATTCTTATCTCTCACAGATGGCAGACTTTTTCCTGTGATCTGAGCCTTGAGATCACCCTATGGTGCCTTTCCCTCCTAAGAGTACTTTCTCTTGATCTCTCTTCCTCTGCCTGCCACAGACAACTTAGGTGACTGGTGTCAAAAGGGATGTGGCTGGTCTACCAAGCCATAATTCATCACCCTGCAGTTTGGGGATCAGGTGCATGGCTTTCGCAGATGTCACATGGACAAGTACAGTACCTGCCAGTGTCCAGTTGTCAAATATTCCCCCTGTGGAATGCCTGGAATTACATGAGGCACCTAACATAGACTTCCAAGCTTGGTGCTTGAGAGACGCCATTATTAGATGCAGAGGAAATGGCCAAAGCTTCTCAGGTCAGAAAGATGTGACCCATATTTAAATATGACTTCATGTTGTCTCGTGAAATCAGATGGGGTCTAATCTGAAGCATGGTCATACATTATCATGTTTGGGATACTCAACATGGCCCTGGTTCTTATAAGTATAAAGGGATATGGATGTACTAGGCCAGTTTAGTCTTCCAATATGCCTCTGGAAGTGAATATTGATATCCTCCCAGCATTCCCTCCTATGCCTGAGGCTCTATACATCTATTGACCAGTGGCACTGAGGTGAAGATCTATCAGAACTATCAACTCTATACTTATCAATGAGTTGTTACATATAGCACATCAATCTTTCTACAAGCCAAACTCATTTTGTTACATCATTTGGTGGACCTAATCAATTCCTTTAAACCAGAGACTATATACAAATTGCATTCAAAAGTGGAAAATATGATTATTATAATTTTGTGAGTGTGTGTGTGTTTTTTTTTCTGTATTTAAGTTGTTTTTTTAAGCATAATCATAGCAGCAAAGCCAAGTAATTCCTTGGGGTATTATTACTACTATCATCATTATATTATTAATATAAATGTTAGTTGTAAAGTCAGGAATTTTTTTTCAGAAGCTATTAGTGTTAGCTTTAATTACTGTGGGTTCAGTTCTTAACTTTTTCTTTCCTTTTTTTCTGCAGTATCAAAGGCTGGGGTGACTTGAATAAGTGTGACTAAGACCATTACTTAGCCCTGCATTCTTTCTATATATTATTGCAGTCATAAATACCTCCAGAGCTTCAGATATCCCTCTGTGATGCCTGAACCCATTAAATGAGTTACCACCACTCAGTGATGCTGACACTTGCTGGTCTTTACTGCCGCTCCAGCTTACAACAGAAATCCTTAAATTAAATACTTTGTAACACCACAAAACTGCTATTGCACTGCTCCAATTCTCATGACTTATAGTGAACTAAAAACAACATTGTGAGAAAACAGTCTGAAACACTCATAAGAAAACATTCTGATTTCAAGACACTTTTGTGTTGTTTGTTCATTGTAGACACAAATCCCCCTAGAGTGTAGAAAGAAGCAGAAAGAGCCATGGCAGTGGGTTTGGGCCACCCAGACAGTGCCTGCTGTCTGCCTCAGTTGTTGCTCTGCTGTTATGGATACCAGCAGAATGCTAGCCATAATATGAGAGTTATGTGCAGTGTGAGCCAGATGGTAATATTTCAATTGCTGTTCAATTCTTTCTATAAAGTAACCGGTTGCTGTTGGAAAACATACCTACAGTACACAGGTCATTTGATTTGATTTATTTTAACTTTGTTACATTTCCACCCAATTGGCTAAGCTAAACCACAAAGGACTTAATTTAGATGCCCATCCACCATTTGAAGTAAAGCTTATGAATCTATATAATTTTTAAACAATTCCTACCATCTACTTGCTATGTAAGTGTAATAAGATCAGAATGAATTTCAAACAGCCTACAGATTTCAACTGAACAAATACACTTTGAATTCACCAGGCTTTGTATAATTAGATACTGGCAAGTTACCAACCATATAATTCATGTATTAGCCTATAAACAAACTTAATAGTTTAACTTCCATCTGCTGTCAGTGTTCACATAAAACATACTTCTATAAAGTACAAGCTTAGGTTTCATAACAGAAATTACACTGTTTGTATAAGGGACATAACTTATATCCAAAGCAATGTTATATGATCATTGTTAGATGGTGGAATACATTTCCTCTGAGATTTGTGGCACCAGCTACTACTGCAGAAAGGGATTTGTGTGTCAAGGAGCAGAGATCTGCTAACAGATTTCCTTTCAAATATCTCTCTACGCCTGGCTGAAACTCAAAGCCATTACATGATATGCTGAAAACCCTGGGGCTTCCCCTTGCCTAGTTCATCTTTTGAGCTGGAGAAGATGAAGAAGATAATACTGCTAGGTTAGGCTGGGATTTTCTTCCAACAATTACTCAAGATAATCAAACGTGAGTATTGGTAAAAAGCTAGGGAGCAAAGCTCTGTTCCAAAATCTAGTGAGCTTTTGAGGCATCATAGGTGCTCTGCTTGCCAAATTCTAAGGAGGCATCACATGAACAGTATCTGGTCTACAAAGTCTTTCTCAAGTTTTGTGGTTTCTTTTTCATCACAGATGTCTGCACCTAATCTGTGTGTCAGACATGTAAACACCAAAAATATTTACTGCTTATTGGTGCCAGTGGCTGCCACAACCACACTAAACACTGAAGCCACATCTCCATTGAACTAGTTTCTCCTTGCAACTCTCATATTTGCAAGAGGATATGATGTATGGTTCTGGGGTTATTCTTATCTCTCACAGATGGCAGACTTTTTCCTGTGATCTGAGCCTTGAGATCACCCTATGGTGCCTTTCCCTCCTAAGAGTACTTTCTCTTGATCTCTCTTCCTCTGCCTGCCACAGACAACTTAGGTGACTGGTGTCAAAAGGGATGTGGCTGGTCTACCAAGCCATAATTCATCACCCTGCAGTTTGGGGATCAGGTGCATGGCTTTCGCAGATGTCACATGGACAAGTACAGTACCTGCCAGTGTCCAGTTGTCAAATATTCCCCCTGTGGAATGCCTGGAATTACATGAGGCACCTAACATAGACTTCCAAGCTTGGTGCTTGAGAGACGCCATTATTAGATGCAGAGGAAATGGCCAAAGCTTCTCAGGTCAGAAAGATGTGACCCATATTTAAATATGACTTCATGTTGTCTCGTGAAATCAGATGGGGTCTAATCTGAAGCATGGTCATACATTATCATGTTTGGGATACTTAACATGGCCCTGGTTCTTATAAGTATAAAGGGATATGGATGTACTAGGCCAGTTTAGTCTTGCAATATGCCTCTGGAAGTGAATATTGATATCCTCCCAGCATTCCCTCCTATGCCTGAGGCTCTATACATCTATTGACCAGTGGCACTGAGGTGAAGATCTATCAGAACTATCAACTCTATACTTATCAATGAGTTGTTACATATAGCACATCAATCTTTCTACAAGCCAAACTCATTTTGTTACATCATTTGGTGGACCTAATCAATTCCTTTAAACCAGAGACTATATACAAATTGCATTCAAAAGTGGAAAATATGATTATTATAATTTTGTGAGTGTGTGTGTGTTTTTTTTTCTGTATTTAAGTTGTTTTTTTAAGCATAATCATAGCAGCAAAGCCAAGTAATTCCTTGGGGTATTATTACTACTATCATCATTATATTATTAATATAAATGTTAGTTGTAAAGTCAGGAATTTTTTTTCAGAAGCTATTAGTGTTAGCTTTAATTACTGTGGGTTCAGTTCTTAACTTTTTCTTTCCTTTTTTTCTGCAGTATCAAAGGCTGGGGTGACTTGAATAAGTGTGACTAAGACCATTACTTAGCCCTGCATTCTTTCTATATATTATTGCAGTCATAAATACCTCCAGAGCTTCAGATATCCCTCTGTGATGCCTGAACCCATTAAATGAGTTACCACCACTCAGTGATGCTGACACTTGCTGGTCTTTACTGCCGCTCCAGCTTACAACAGAAATCCTTAAATTAAATACTTTGTAACACCACAAAACTGCTATTGCACTGCTCCAATTCTCATGACTTATAGTGAACTAAAAACAACATTGTGAGAAAACAGTCTGAAACACTCATAAGAAAACATTCTGATTTCAAGACACTTTTGTGTTGTTTGTTCATTGTAGACACAAATCCCCCTAGAGTGTAGAAAGAAGCAGAAAGAGCCATGGCAGTGGGTTTGGGCCACCCAGACAGTGCCTGCTGTCTGCCTCAGTTGTTGCTCCCATGCACAGATAAAAGCCGACAAAAGGAGAGAACAAGGGAGGGGATACATGCAGGGAGTGAGGATACAGCTGTCAGTTCCCACTCTTGGAATCTGAAAACCACTAAGAAATGGTGTGAGAAAGAGAAGAAAAAGTGCACAGTCGGAAAACTGAGGTCGCCTCCACAGTCACTGTTAAACAGCACCTGCCTTTCAAACATATCAATAAAACTGTTTAGAAATTGCCCCAGGTGACTGTCAACTCTGACGGCTAAATTCACTCTGGAAATTATGGTACATTAGTGATAGTGGATCAAAATATCAGTTGCAAATGCATCTGTTTAGATTGCATGGTTATAAAGGGGTTTTAAAAGGTTTGTTCCGAAACCTAGTAGAGGCAGGTCATTATGTGTATTAGTGACTAATAACAATGCAATACAGCTAAGGAAGTGTAATTATTTGAGGTAAGTTTGGAAAATCACAAGATTTGACCAACTAACCTTTTAGGGCTGTCAAAGTGAACATCAACTCCAGATATTTTTAAATAAATGCACATTTAGCAAATTTTATATTATAACAAAATGTTTTCATAATTGCTTTCTAAAGAGACTATGATTAATGATTAGATTATAATAATGATTCATATATATATACAGTGGGTACGAAAAGTATTCAGACCCCCTTAAATTTTTCACTTTGTTATATTGCAGCCATTTGCTAAAATCATTTAAGTTAATTTTTTTTCCTCATTAATGTACACACAGCACCCCATATTGACAGAAAAACACAGAATTGTTGACATTTTTGCAGATGTATTAAAAAAGAAAAACTGAAATATCACATGGTCCTAAGTATTCAGACCCTTTGCTCAGTATTTAGTAGAAGCACCCTTTTGATCTAATACAGCCATGAGTCTTTTTGGGAAAGAGGCAACAAGTTTTTCACACCTGGATTTGGGGATCCGCTGCCATTCCTCCTTGCAGATCCTCTCCAGGTCTGTCAGGTTGGATGGTAAACGTTAGTGGACAGCCATTTTTAGGTCTCTCCAGAGATGCTCAATTAGGTTTAAGTCAGGGCTCTGGCTGGGCCATTCAAGAACAGTCACAGAGTTGTCACTCCTTCGTTATTTTAGCTGTGTACTTAGGGTCATTGTCTTGTTGGAAGGTAAACCTTCGGCCCAGTCTGAGGTCCTGAGCACTCTGGAGAAGGTTTTCGTCCAGGATATCCCTGTACTTGGCCGCATTCATCTTTCCCTCAATTCCAACCAGTCGTCCTGTCCCTGCAGCTGAAAAACACCCCCACAGCATGATGCTGCCACCACCATGCTTCACTGTTGGGACTGTATTGGACAGGTGATGAGCAGTGCCTGGTTTTCTCCACACATACCGCTTAGAATTAAGGCCAAAAAATTCTATCTTGGTCTCATCAGACCAGAGAATCTTATTCAGGTGTTTTTTAGCAAACTCCATGCGGGCTTTCATGTGTCTTGCACTGAGGAGAGGCTTCCGTCGGGCCACTCTGCCATAAAACCCCGACTGGTGGAGGGCTGCAGTGATGGTTGACTTTCTACAACTTTCTCCCATCTCCCAACTGCATCTCTGGAGCTCAGCCACAGGGATCTTTGGGTTCTTCTTTACCTCTCTCACCAAGGCTCTTCCCCCCCGATAGCTCAGTTTGGCCGGACGGCCAGCTCTAGGAAGGGTTCTGGTCATCCCAAACGTCTTCCATTTAAGGAATGGAGGCCACTGTGCTCTTCGGAACCTTAAGTGCAGCAGAAATTTTTTTGTAACCATGGCCAGATCTGTGCCTTGCCACAATTCTGTCTCTGAGCTCTTCAGGCAGTTCCTTTGACCTCATAATTCTCATTTGCTCTGACATGCACTGTGAGCAGTAAGGTCTTATATAAGCTGTGTCTCATTTAGAAGGCTGCGTCCTCCGGAGGTCGCATTCGAAGGCTGCATACGTCATCGAGGCTGTCTCATTTCAGAAAAGCAAGTAGGAC
>NW_015505434.1:1425397-1434185 GCF_001515645.1 Sinocyclocheilus grahami
TTTTTTTAACCTTGGCCAGATCTGTGCCTTGCCACAGTTCTGTCTCTGAGCTCTTCAGGCAGTTCTTTTGACCTCATGATTCTCATTTGCTCTGACATGCACTGTGAGCGGTAATGTCTTATATAGACAGGTGTGTGGCTTTTCTAATCAAGTCCAATCAGTATAATCAAACACAGCTGGACTCAAATGAAGGAGTAGAACCCTCTCAAGGATGATCAGAAGAAATGGACAGCACCTGAGTTAAATATATGAGTGTCACAGCAAAGGGTCTGAATACTTAGGACCATGTGATATTTCAGTTTTTCTTTTTTAATAAATCTGCAAAAATGTCAACAATTCTGTGCTTTTCTGTCAATATGGGGTGCTGTGTGTACATTAATGAGGAAAAAAAATTTACTTAAATGATTTTAGCAAATGGCTGCAATATAACAAAGAGTGAAAAATTTAAGGGGGTCTGAATACTTTCCGTACCCACTGTATATATATATACATACTTTTTTTCTATTTAAAAATGTTTATCATTACTCTTAATAGTGAGTAGAAAAACATCAGTAAGGCTTTAGCACAATGACAAATAAAATATAATTTAATTTTGAAAACAATTTATGGTGACACCATAATATCACACACCCACAAACTGGTCTTTAAAAATGTATAGCTGTTTTTGTTTTGGGAAGAGGTCTTCGGCAAAAACCCAAAAATGAAAATTTCTTATGTAGCCTATTACAATCATCTTACAAATTCAATGAATTATATTTTTAATTTATACTCTTTACAGCTGATTATCATGCCTTGTGATTATTGATTGATTATTGCTTGTGATTATTGCTTATTGATTAATTTATGTGCTTAATTGTTCCTACAGTACTTAACTTGTATTCATATTTTCTTACAGAATAACCATAATAAATTATTTCTGTGTGCAGAATTTATAGAATAGAGGGACATTGTCTCCATTGCAAGTGAAACTATTTTCCATAATCTTGCAGACAAAGTGCCCTTATCCAGGGCCAGAGAAATGTCATAAGGCCTCAGCGTCTCACAGGTGACTGCTGTATCTTAACTGAAAGAGAGCCTTCAGTCTGCATGTTGTCCGTTTGATAATCCTCTGATACAGCCTCACTAAGCTCAATATCAGTTCATACTCAAACTGGGCAGTATGCCTGGGAAAATTGTCTCCTGAAGAAAGAGGTACTTGGCTGAGCTACGATACGGTTCACCTTCCAATAAGCCTTTGAAACGTGCTTCATTTTCTTCGCACTGTGCCGCTGTGGGATGTTTAATAAATCAGCTTGGTTTTAATACTTGTTAATGTGCTCAGCTAGGCAGCTAGATCTTAGTTGGTGCATTTGTAATGCGCCACAGTATTCACACTCCTGTGAAAGCTTAACAAGAGATAAACCATCTAATTTATATGAGGCTCCCTTACATCTTCTATGTCAATCAGCTTCAATGTTTTTAATGACTCTTCAGCAATCTAGGGCAAAGATAAAAATAATAAATGAGTTCTATATTTTTAGGCAGAGCTGTTTAGGCACACTTGAGATTGGTCAAGGCCAATGTTGTCATGTCATGGGTGGTAAAGAAGAAGGTGAGCGTGATTTGACCAAGTACAACATGTTCCTGGATCAACATCCTTGTTGATCCTGGAACATCACTCCAATCAACCAATCAGAATTGAGAGATAACTTTTCAGGAAATGTCAGTTTTAGACTTACAATCAGGATTAGGTGCTTCCAAACCCTTGTTAATCAGCTATAATTTTAGGAATAAATTATGGGTAAGGTTAGGTTTAAGGGTGGGGATTGGGTTAAGTCTGTATTTTTGAACAGTAATGTTGATCCAGGATCAACAAAAGATGTCTTACTTGGCAAAATCACGGCGACCAAAAAAGAAGGCCAATGGAGGACATGATGATGCTGTTTTATTGATTACTATAAATCAATCTTACAACATAACTTCTATTTCAAAACATTTTTGGACACATATTGTGAATTGAACTACACTATTGCTTCTGCATATGCTCACATTAAAAGAGCAGCACCCATGTTCAGCAGGGTGTGTAAAAACTACAAGATAGCAAGCAGGTTTTTACACAAACTGCTTAAAATAAAAAGAGTTGCACTATTTTTATGTCATTCTCAAATTCACATTTAAAATTGCAATGCAAACTTTTTGTGGTCCCACTTTATATGAAGTGGCCTTAAATACTATGTACTTACATCAAAAAATAAGTACAATGTACTTATTGTGTTCATATTGTAATGCAAAACACTTTTGCTGCTACTGAGGTGGGATATGGATACAATTAGGGACAGGTTTGGTGGTATGGGTAGGTTTAAGGGTGGGTTAAGGTGTAAGGGATGGGTCAACAGTGTAATTATAAATGTAATTACAGAAATTGGAGGATGTCAATAGAAAATGAAACCACCAAAGACATCCACAAGCAGGACTCAGGATCAAGTTGCACTCATTTTGGCCCCTATTTCTTTTTATATTTCTGAACTTGAAAGAGATGAATTCGTTAGCAAACTCTGTGTTCTCAAGGTGCTCAAATACACACTTTGTCTTTTTTCATTGTGCATTATTAAATTCATTGTGCTTTTCTCTATTTGAAAAGGGGGCAACAAACTGAAACCACAACCATTCCGTCTGAATTGGGCCTGGATATCTCTAGAAAGGGAATACTACATTGTGGATGAGGATGCAAAGTTTCTGGAGGTCACCCTCAAACGCCGGGGATACTTGGGAGAGACATCATTTGTCAGTTAGTATTTATCAAAGTGGTGTTTAGTTTTTTTACAGCCCTTTAACTGTGACTTACAATGTCTTAAATTGTACCACAGCTTTTTACTGTTCCTTAAAGTATATAGTTAGCAGTAGTCAGCAGATATTATAAACTGTTCACTCAGTTTGAGATATGTTTATAGTTTAAGGTCTAAAAAATGTTTTCTTTTTCAAAGGTATTGCCACCAAAGATGGTACAGCAAAACAGGACAAAGACTTCCGCGGCAAAGCTCAGAAACAGGTCCAGTTTAACCCTGGCCAGACATCCGCCACCTGGAGGGTGAAGATATTCACTTAGTAAGGTAGTTGTTGAGTTTAGGTATTGGGTAGGATTAGGGATGTAGAATATGGTCATGCAAAATATGTGCTTTATAAGTACTAATAAACAGCCAATATGCTAGTAATATGCATGCTTATAAGCATCTAGTTAATAATGAGAATTGGTCCCTATACTAAAGTGTTACCATAAGGAAGTTTTTTTTTCAGAAGCTATGAGTGTTAGCTTTAATTATTGTGGGTTCAGGTCTTCTCAACATTTTTTTTTTTTTTTGGAATATAAAAGGCTGTTGGTAACTTGAATAAGTGTGACTGTGACCATTACTTAGCCCTGCATTCTTTCTATATATTATTGCAGTCATAAATACCTCAAGAGCTTCAGACATCCCTCTGGACGCCTGAACCCATTAAATGAGTTAGCACCACTCAGTGATGCTGATACTTACTGGGCTTTACTGCCGCTCTAGCTTATATCAGAAACCCTTAAATGAAATACTTTGTAACACCACAAAACAGCCATTGCACTGCTCCAATTCTCATGACATATACTGAACTAAAAACAACATTCTGAGAAAACAGTCTGAAACACTCATTAGAAAACATTCTGCCTTCAAGACAGACACTTTTGTGTTGTTTGTTCATTGTAGACACAAATCCCCCTAGAGTGTAGAAAGAAGCAGAAAGAACCATGACAGTGGGTTTGGGCCACCCAGACGGTGCCTGCTGTCTGCCTCAGTTGTTGCTCTCATGCACAGATAAAAGCTGACAAAAGGGGTGAACAAGGGAGGGGATAAATGCAGGGAGTGAGGATACAGCTGTCAGTTCCCACTCTTGGAATCTGAAAACCACTAAGAAATGGTGTGAGAAAGAGAAGAAAAAGTGCACAGTCAGAAAACTGAGGTGGGCTCCACAGTCACTGTTAAACAGCACCTGCCTTCCAAACATAGCAATAAAACTATTTAGGAAATTGCCCCAAGTGACTGTCAACTCTGATGGCTAAATTCACTCTGGAAATAACAGTACATTAGTGATAGTGGATCAAAACATCAGTTGCAAATGCATCTGTTTAGACTGCACGGTATAAGCTCTGTTCCAAAACCCAGTAAACTACAGAGGCAGTGACTAATACAACGCAATACAGTTAAGAAAGTGTAATTTTTTTTACGAAAGTTTGGAAAATCACAAAAAGATTTTACCAAGTAACTTTTTAGGGCTGTGAACATTAACTCCAAAGATATAATTAAATGTCTCATGCATAACTAACGAATTTGATATTAACTTTTTTTTTCATTATTGCTTTCTAAAGAGACAATGTTTAATGACTAGAATGATATTAATTGTGAAATATGATTTTTTTTTAATGTTCATCTTTACTCTAATAGAGGGTAAAAAAACATAAATATGGCTTTAGCACAATAACAAATAAAATATCATTTAATTTCTTTAATTTATTAAACAATTAATATAATTTGATCATTTATTAAACAATTTATATTAACTTTATAATATCACATACTCACAAACTGGTCTTTAAAAATGTATAGCTGTCTTTATTTTGGGATGAGGTCTTTGGCAAAACCTCCAAAATGAAAACCCCTTAAGTACTATTACAATCATCTAATAAATTGGGTCAATTATATTCCTAATATATACTCACTCTTTACAGAGTATTGTGCTTTGTGATTGTATTATTATTTTGTGTTTAATTGTTCTTACAGTACCTATTAACATTTGTTCATATTTTTATATAGGATAATCATGACAAATTATTTATATGCATGGAATTTAAAGAATAGAGGGACATTGTCTCCATTGCAAGTGAAACTATTTTCCATAATCTTGCAGACAAAGTGCCCTTATCCAGGGCCAGAGAAATGTCATAAGGCCTCAGCGTCTCACAGGTGACTGCTGTATCTTAACTGAAAGAGAGCCTTCAGTCTGCATGTTGTCCGTTTGATAATCCTCTGATACAGCCTCACTAAGCTCAATATCAGTTCATACTCAAACTGGGCAGTATGCCTGGGAAAATTGTCTCCTGAAGAAAGAGGTACTTGGCTGAGCTACGATACGGTTCACCTTCCAATAAGCCTTTGAAACGTGCTTCATTTTCTTCGCACTGTGCCGCTGTGGGATGTTTAATAAATCAGCTTGGTTTTAATACTTGTTAATGTGCTCAGCTAGGCAGCTAGATCTTAGTTGGTGCATTTGTAATGCGCCACAGTATTCACACTCCTGTGAAAGCTTAACAAGAGATAAACCATCTAATTTATATGAGGCTCCCTTACATCTTCTATGTCAATCAGCTTCAATGTTTTTAATGACTCTTCAGCAATCTAGGGCAAAGATAAAAATAATAAATGAGTTCTATATTTTTAGGCAGAGCTGTTTAGGCACACTTGAGATTGGTCAAGGCCAATGTTGTCATGTCATGGGTGGTAAAGAAGAAGGTGAGCGTGATTTGACCAAGTACAACATGTTCCTGGATCAACATCCTTGTTGATCCTGGAACATCACTCCAATCAACCAATCAGAATTGAGAGATAACTTTTCAGGAAATGTCAGTTTTAGACTTACAATCAGGATTAGGTGCTTCCAAACCCTTGTTAATCAGCTATAATTTTAGGAATAAATTATGGGTAAGGTTAGGTTTAAGGGTGGGGATTGGGTTAAGTCTGTATTTTTGAACAGTAATGTTGATCCAGGATCAACAAAAGATGTCTTACTTGGCAAAATCACGGCGACCAAAAAAGAAGGCCAATGGAGGACATGATGATGCTGTTTTATTGATTACTATAAATCAATCTTACAACATAACTTCTATTTCAAAACATTTTTGGACACATATTGTGAATTGAACTACACTATTGCTTCTGCATATGCTCACATTAAAAGAGCAGCACCCATGTTCAGCAGGGTGTGTAAAAACTACAAGATAGCAAGCAGGTTTTTACACAAACTGCTTAAAATAAAAAGAGTTGCACTATTTTTATGTCATTCTCAAATTCACATTTAAAATTGCAATGCAAAATTTTGTGGTCCACCTTTATATGAAGTGGCCTTAAATACTATGTACTTACATCAAAAAATAAGTACAATGTACTTATTGTGTTCATATTGTAATGCAAAACACTTTTGCTGCTACTGAGGTGGGATATGGATACAATTAGGGACAGGTTTGGTGGTATGGGTAGGTTTAAGGGAGGGTTAAGGTGTAAGGGATGGGTCAACAGTGTAATTATAAATGTAATTACAGAAATTGGAGGATGTCAATAGAAAATGAAACCACCAAAGACATCCACAAGCAGGACTCAGGATCAAGTTGCACTCATTTTGGCCCCTATTTCTTTTTATATTTCTGAACTTGAAAGAGATGAATTCGTTAGCAAACTCTGTGTTCTCAAGGTGCTCAAATACACACTTTGTCTTTTTTCATTGTGCATCATTAAATTCATTGTGCTTTTCTCTATTTGAAAAGGGGGCAACAAACTGAAACCACAACCATTCCGTCTGAATTGGGCCTGGATATCTCTAGAAAGGGAATACTACATTGTGGATGAGGATGCAAAGTTTCTGGAGGTCACCCTCAAACGCCGGGGATACTTGGGAGAGACATCATTTGTCAGTTAGTATTTATCAAAGTGGTGTTTAGTTTTTTTACAGCCCTTTAACTGTGACTTACAATGTCTTAAATTGTACCACAGCTTTTTACTGTTCCTTAAAGTATATAGTTAGCAGTAGTCAGCAGATATTATAAACTGTTCACTCAGTTTGAGATATGTTTATAGTTTAAGGTCTAAAAAATGTTTTCTTTTTCAAAGGTATTGCCACCAAAGATGGTACAGCAAAACAGGACAAAGACTTCCGCGGCAAAGCTCAGAAACAGGTCCAGTTTAACCCTGGCCAGACATCCGCCACCTGGAGGGTGAAGATATTCACCGACCAAGAGTTTGAAACTTCAGAGATGTTTGAAATCCAGCTTTCAGAGCCAGTGATGGCTGTTCTTGAATACCCTGATATAGCCACTGTGGAGATTGTAGATCCTGGTGATGGTAATTGTGCCATGCTTAATGACTTCCTACTTTGTCTACGTACTGTAAAACACATATTATTACCAGAGTGCGTGCACCACAATGGAATACGTATAGTCTTCTCAGAAGAGTGGAAGCAGGACCAGCTCCCTATTAATGCCAGTGGTTTTGAAATGAAATGTTCAGCAAACACAAATGTACTTTTTTGCATACTTTTGGCTACCTAAGCTTAAATGAATATTTATGTAAACATCTTATTATTATTTATGTTCACTTTTAAGCATGATCATTTCTCTCTTTTCAGAGTCCACAGTGTTCTTCCCTCAAGCAGAATATCGTATAGAAGAGGATATAGGAGAAATATTACTCTGACTTGTCTATGGAGGTGTCACTACTCTCTTTTTCTTTGTATGGCCCCTCAAACTTACGGCCTCTTCCCCCACCCTGGAAAGCCCTCTGCCATCTGCATTAATTTATCATGATCTTATGCTGATATCGCTCTGGAAGCCTCTCAGACCTCACAAACACACACACACACACACACACACACACAAACATAAAAAAAACTTGTCAAGTGCATCTTGACTGGAGTAGACTCAATGGTCTGGTTTCATCACTCAGACAGGACATTGGAAATGAAGGTAGGTTTCCTGTGCTGTCATGGGGGTGATGGCAGATCCAGATCTTTGTCTGAAGCACTAATGGGTTAAAACATATCTGTGTAAGATGAAACACTACCTAACAATTCTAAAAACAATGGCTTAAAATGTTGTTATAGCTGTTGGAAAGGACACCTCTTGGCTTCTGTGTTGCTGAAGGTACTGCAGGGCCCGAAATTTATTAAAAAACTTGGATTCCAAATCTCATTTCAAATTTTTTTATTAATTACAAAAGCAAAACTCTGACCATGTTGAACTTTGGACAAAATTTCAAATGTTTTTGCGTTCATTGATGCACAAGATGTTCTTTGGAACATTATCAAATCATGCTGGATGACATGGATCATGAGGTTTTATGCCAACTTGTGGAGTTTATGTCAGCTTGACATAAACTATCAAATGCTAAAATTCCTTCATACCTCTTGGCTTCTGTGTTGCTGAAGGTACTGCAGGGCCCGAAATTTATTAAAAAACTTGGATTCCAAATCTCATTTCAAATTTTTTTATTAATTACAAAAGCAAAACTCTGACCATGTTGAACTTTGGACAAAATTTCAAATGTTTTTGCGTTCACTGATGCACAAGATGTTCTTTGGAACATTATCAAATCATGCTGGATGACATGGATCATGAGGTTTTATGCCAACTTGTGGAGTTTATGTCAGCTTGACATAAACTATCAAATGCTAAAATTCCTTCAAACTCAAATAGATTGTTCAGGATACAGAAAATGATAAGAAGAAAAAAAAACTTGATTGAAAGTTGACTGATCTTTCCCCTTGGTACAGAGCCATCTTTCTATTTTGGAGAGACTGAATACATGGGGGATGAGAGTGATGGTTATGTGGAGGTGAAAGTGTGGAGAACTGGAACTGACCTTTCAAAGACAGCCACCGTCACAGTCCGTTCCAGGAAGAGTGACCCTGTTTCAGCAGAAGGTAAAGAATGTCAGAGTTGTCAAAAACAACAATAGCCGATATCAGATTTAAAAAATAATAATAATAATAATAGTAGAATTTTTTTTTACATATGATCACC
>NW_015505434.1:1434306-1445502 GCF_001515645.1 Sinocyclocheilus grahami
AAAAACAAGTAGAGATGTTTTTTTTTAACTGACTCCCCCCCCCCCCCCCCCCAACCCTTCTCTCTCCCTTCCAGCGGGTCTAGATTATGTGGGAATCAGCCGTAACTTGGATTTTGCTCCAGGTGTGACCATGCAAACTTTTCGTGTGACTGTTCTCGATGACCTTGGCCAGCCAGAGCTGGAGGGACCAGAGACATTTGAGTTGGTGCTGCGTATGCCCATGAACGCAGTCCTTGGAGAACCTAGCAAAACTGTCATCACCATCAATGACACTATCACAGACAGTGAGTAAAAAAAATTAAATAAAATCTATAAAAAAACAAAAACAAGCACAACTCCTTTTTTACAGTTTCAGAAGACATCAAAATACAGATCAAATGTATATTAGTGCCAGTACACTCAGTTCCAAACACTCAGACATGTTAGTTGAGTGATACTGGTTGATTAATCAATGCTGGATATTTCTGCAGTGCCCAAAGTCGAGTTTAGGGAGGCAGAGTACAAAGTGGATGAGGCTGATGGAGAGGTGAAGGCAATGGTGTACCGCAGTGGCGACATCAGTCAGAGGTCCACAGTCCACTGTTACACTCGCCAGGGATCTGCCCAGGTCATGATGGACTATAATGAACGACCCAATACTGACGCGTCTATCATTGTGTTCCTACCAGGTCTGTTTCTTTTTTCATCCTGTTCCTCGACCAGCCTTTCATCTATCTACACTCTCATGATCTGCTCATCTTGTGTATCTGCATGTTTACAGGGGAGATCGAGAAGCCATGTGTAGTGACTTTAGTGGATGACACGATTCATGAAGAGGATGAGGAGTTCCGTTTGGTTTTGGGCACAGCTAAGAGCAAATCACCATATGGAGCTGCAGTAGGGGAACAAAAAGAAGCTCTGGTCACCATCACTGACCATAAGGATAGTAAGTATTCTTTTTCTCTTCATTCTTGACAAATATCTGCATAAAGAAGATCTTGATGAGCTTCTCTCACAGCAAACAAAACAAATTTTCCACCGCAGAGTCCATCATCAGGTTTGCTGAGATCAAATACAGTGTTAGAGAGCCACAACTTCCTGGAGAGATTGCTGTAGTGAAGATTCCTGTCCTACGTCAGGGCGACACCTCCAAGGTCTCTGTGGTGAGAATTCACACCAAGGATGGCTCTGCGACGTCAGGAGAGGACTACAATCCCCTTTCTCAAGGTTAGCAGAAGAGTCATAAATATAAAATCCCATAAGATGCCATACTATTAGCAGAAATGATTTTACCATGTCCATGATCAATAAAACATGTAACATGCTGCTCAAAAGGAGTGGAGAATTGACACAATTACAGTCACATATATGCAAAATGGTTATCTAATTCCTTTCTGTATATCTTTGTTTGTATGTGCTTACAGATGTGGAGTTTAAAGAGGGTGAGACAGAGCATGTGGTGGAGATCCAGGTTCTCTATGATGGACAAAGAGAGATTCGTGAGGCTTTCACAGTACACATGAAGCCTGACGAGTATATGGTGGCTGAGACACAGGTCAGCGAGCATCAACTCTAAAAATACCCCCAGAGATGCCACATCGCACACTCGCACAGACACACGCTAACGTGACTCTCGTGCTAAAATAGCCATGCGGCAGCTGCCTCTGTCAGCAGGAGCCAATCGCTGTCTCCAGGCTCTTTCAGAGGAGTCTTGTATGATGTAAATGGGCCTCAATAGACACAGTGACCTATAAACAGAGTTATCCACTGAACATGTACAAAAGCCATTTTGGTGGGCTTTTTGCTATCTTGTTGACAGTGAGAGTCTGAGAGACGACAGGAAATGATACTGAGAAGAGCTCTTGAACTTGGGTCGCCTGCACATAAACGTCACACTTTCAGTCTCTGACTGAACATTTAAAATATGTTCAGAGCTTTACTACATAGACTACT
The DNA here is from genome assembly GCF_001515645.1 of Sinocyclocheilus grahami. Taxonomy (NCBI): domain Eukaryota; kingdom Metazoa; phylum Chordata; class Actinopteri; order Cypriniformes; family Cyprinidae; genus Sinocyclocheilus; species Sinocyclocheilus grahami. The sequence goes on from NW_015505434.1 coordinate 1,436,239, forward strand.
ATATTGAACTGGCCATTAATACTATATTGAATACTATTACCCTTTCAATACTATACTGAAAGGCCCTGGGGCTGGATATAGGAAAATCTTCTTGATAAAGAAGTTACAAAATTCTTTAAGATACATTTTAAGAAGTTTGTAAGAATGGCAGTTGTTGCCGAAGTCTCGCTGATCAACTCATTGAAAAACACTTTAAAGACTGTTTTTTTTTTTTTTTTTGCGAGCAGATTACAGCAACAATCATAATAAGCATACACACTATGTTTTGTCATGACAGGCTTGACGGGAGTTTAGCATTCACCATCTTGTTTTTTTAATGTGCTGTGCATTTTAAAGAATTATTTTTTAAAGAGCCTGTCTCAAGCTGGGGTGGTCTCTTGCATTCATTTGCGCTCTGTTTACATTATCAGTGTCACTTCAGAGTACTCATCTCTAGTAATAGTAAAATGCATTGCCAATGTTGTAATGCTTAAAGGGGTCATATGATGCTATTTTAAAGATCATTATTTTGTGTATTTGGTGTGACAGAATATGTTGACATGCTTTAATGTTCAAAAAACACATTATTTTTCAAATACTGTACATTATTGTAGGTCCTCTATGCCCCGTCTCTCTCAAACACGTAGTTTTCAACAAAGCCCCCTCCTTTGACAAGCGCAGTATGCTCTGATTGGCCAGCTGACCCAGTGCATTGTGATTGGCCGAACACAACAAGCACGCGTCGGAAATGTAACGCCCCTTACCATAATTGCAGCTTCAGCTTTCAAAGTAAATATCAAGACTGCTAATAATGTCATTAGTTTTACCATCAGTTCAAGCCCGAAAGGGCAACAGAGTCATGTGACAGACACAGTGATGATGCAGTACACAAGCTGCGGTTAAGACAGCTGATGTGCTATGATTTCTGACAGGCAGTTCACTCTCCTGTGATGTGACCCTGTTCCCCTCACACACACACACACACGACGCGTTACTCTGTGCTGCGCAAAACTCCGCATTTGAACAGTAAATAGCAAATACTTAAACTAATAACAAAACATACTTACAGTCGCTGATTCTGAAGCGCCAGATTGTCATAGCAAAGTCGGAATTGACCCTTCTTTTTTTTTTTTAGAAATAGCCTTTGTGCACAGCCAGCCTTGTACTCTTCTAGGTTAAATTGTCATATGATGCTTTTTTAAAATAAATCTAAAAGGGGAAATGCCCGAAAGGGGAACAGAGTCGCGTGACAGACACAGTGATGAAGCTGGTATGTGTTTGCAGTCCACAAGCCACGGTTAAGACAGCTGACTCCACTGTGATGTGACCCTGTTCCCCTCACACACACACACACGACGCGTTACTCTGTGCTGCGCAAAACTCCGCGTTTGAACAGTCAATAGCAAATACTTAAACTAATAACAAAACAGTAGCTGATTCAGAAGCGCCAGATTGTCATAGCAAAGTCAGAATTAGCACCTCTCCTAGGTTCATGAAACGGTCGTCCATAAAATGCATTACTGTTCTGTTGTAAGTAATCTTAAAGATTCCTAAATGCATCTACTTTCGGAAGGCCAAATAAAGTGCTTTTCCTTTCGCACTGAATCACTCAGCGACTCCCTGACATGCTGCTTCAACACTAACTGCGGTTACTGAAACCACGCGTTCTTTCTTTGCGTGCACATTTGGCCGGCATTATGCTAATATTTCCACATAGTGACGTAGATATGTGGAGGCGTGTTAGAACGAGCCGTTTTAGGTAGGTGGGGCTGACTCTTAACTTTTATAAAGAATAGCTCTTTGGATTTGAGACTTTAGTCTTTGCAACTTTACAGATCTTCTTTATGCACCAAGAGCTTGTAACACTCCAAAGAGAAAGGAAAACTTGAAATCGCATCATACGACCCCTTTAATGTGCTGTGCATTTTAAATAATTATTTTTTAAAGAGCCTGTCTCAAGCTGGGGTGGTCTCTTGCATTCATTTGCACTCTGTTTACATTATCAATGTCACTTCAGAGTACTCATGCACATCTCTAGAAATAGTAAAATGCATTGCCAATGTTGTAATGCTTAAATATTTGAAACAACCCAATAAATTCATTAAACATCTAACATTTAGGTATTTCAGACTTTAGAGATTATCCTAACTTTAAAACGAAAAAAAAATGTAAGAATTATAAAAACTTCTTCTAAGTTATGTCTTTAGAAAAAATAAGTCAAGACCTGTTTTTAAGAATACAAAATATTCTTAACTTTTGTTGAGAATATTTTTTTAAATGAAAGTTTTGTGAAACTGACCTCTGAATTACGATGACCAACATTTTGTCATAAACATGTCAAGTGCTTACTTGGAAAAAGGTTCACAGTGAGTTATAGTCTTTTTACCACTGATTATGTTATTGTAGGATTGACATACTCTGTTGTTCCTAAAATGAGATATTGAGATATGAGATAAATTAGGTAGTCTAAATAGTTGTATTTTCCTCTCCTAATTTTTGTAGATGAATAAGGCTATTGTGTACATCGAAGAGATGAATAGTGTGGCTGATGTCACATTCCCAGCAGTGCCTCAAGTGGTGTCATTGCTGCTGTATGATGATACAATTAGGGCCAAGGACAATCCCCACCCTCCAACCGGCTATCCTGTTGTGTGTGTTACGGTGAGTAATCCCATAGATTTTTTTATTTTGTTTATTTCTTTAAATTTACCATATAAAGACAAAAAAAGCTTCAGAAAGTATGAATGTACATCTTACATCTTGCAAAATGAGAAGGCAAAGTGACCTCATCACATAAATGCCAGTCAAAATGAAGTACCAAGAGTGAACCAATAATTAAATGTTGTCATTCAACAGTTTTAGTCTCTCATTCTTCCAAAAAAACACATCAATAATTCTGATATTTTCTCGTGTCTATGTTCTATCAGGCCTGCAACCCCAAATACTTTGACTTTGACAAGACTGGCTCCATTTGCTCGGTGGAGAACATCAATGACACAATGACTCAGTACCGCTGGATGGTTAGTGCCCCTAGTGGACCGGATGGAGTCACCAGCCCCATGCGAGAAGTGGACACCAACACCTTCTTCACTAACACCAAGTCCATCAGCTTGGACTCCATCTACTTTCAGTCTGGTTCCCGCGTACAGTGTGCCGCCCGAGCCTTCAATGCCAATGGAGATGCTGGGCTGGAGCTTAGTTCACCCATTGTGGTCATCAGCCGAGAGGAGGGTGAGGTTTTTGTGACCACCATGATTTGAACTGCTCCTCATTTCTTTAAAAAATATTAATGTGAAATTCAACAAAGCACAGGGTTTTGCGTGTTTGTTTTGCTGTTTTCTGAGAATTCAAGGAAAATGAATCAGTTTAAAATTGAATCAAGTTGTCTACCATCCTTAGGCCTGTGTCAGCCTCGTATACCTGGCACAGTGGGCGCTGAACCGTTCTCTGCTAAAATCCGTTACACCGGCCCGGATGACCCGGACTACCCCAATTTGATCAAACTCACTGTTACCATGCCGCACATGGATGGTAAGGGACCACCTCCATAACAAACAATGCACTATTAAGCAAGCAAGTGTCAATCAAACTGTCTAAAAAGTCCAGGGTATTAATCTCTACTGTTTTTCCTCAGGCATGCTGCCTGTTATCTCCACACGTCCCCTTTCAAACTTTGAGCTAACCCTTAGTCCAGATGGCACACGAGTAGGTAACCACCGCTGCTCTAACCTCTTGGATTTCAACGAGATCCAAACAGCACATGGTTTCATCACTGACGCCACAAAGAACCCAGAAATTATTGGTGAGACTTTACCGTACCAGTACAGCATGGCCATGCGTAGCACCAATTCCCTTCGATTCTACCGCAATCTTAACCAGGAGGCATGCCTGTGGGAGTTCAGTAGCTACTACGACATGTCAGAGCTGCTGAATGACTGTGGGGGATCCATTGGCACAGATGGACAGGTAAAGATTTAAAGAATCTGTGTCATTCAAAGCTATGTTCAAATAATATTTTGAGCCAAGGTAATTTTTTAAGGTAAAAAAAAAAAGATTATGTAAAATTCTATATATGTATACTGTATATACTGTTTAAATTGATATACTTTTTAATGCTTCTGAAAGAAGTCTCTTCATTCAAAAATTCAGTAAAACAGTAATTGTGAAATGTTATTTCAATTTAAAATAATTAAAAATATATATTTTAATATACTTTAAAATGTATATATATTTCATCCTTGCTGAATATACCGGTACATTTTTTATATTTTATGTAGAAGTATTTTATATGGCAACTACTTGTATCTTTTATGATCTTTTAGGTTTTTTTCATGTTTAGCATTTGGTCAGTCTGAACAAGTCACATCTTATCAAAGAAACAAATATTTAAATATCTATAAGGGTCTCACTTTATATTACGTGTCCCTAATACCTGTGTACTTACATACAGTGTTTAAATTGGGCCGGGGCCATCCAGGGCTGAGCCCCGGGACATAAGACTTCAGGGATCGGCATTAAACGCTTCATTAACGTCAGACAATAACATGATTAAAACATCAGTAACCAAAAATAACTATGTAAACACCAAAACACAAGTATTCTTCTGATTTTATTACATTTAGAGTAAGTGGTGAATAGTGGATATAGCTTCTGTATATAATACATCTATTGAAAGTATACAACTATAAGGTTGTGTTGCTGAGGCGAGGCTCACGCAGCCTCCAGGAGAAATCAAAATGCGCAACACTAAGAAATTCTAAAATATTTAAAATAATCTCATAATATTATTTAAAGCAGTTGTATTTTTCAGTGTAAATTATTTAATTTGATAACGTATAGATAATCACATTATTATAATTGAATTTATAGATCAATTGTAAGAATTTCAAATGAAAGTATTAATGAGATTAGTGGGAAAATGCACTCTGCAAAGGTAAATAAAAAATGCCCTTGGATAAAATATAAAAAAACACGCAGATTTATGTCACAGCTGATAGAAAACTGATGAGAATATTGCTTCAGAATAAATCATATTTGCAAAAAATCAAAACACACACACACACACACACACACACACATACACATTTTCAGTCCTTTTAGAGAAGCCGACAAGCTCAGCCAGCCGATTCATTGCTGATTGATTCCGTTTGGTTGAATCAGTTTCGTTAGCCCACGCATAAACATCTGATGAATCTGCCGTTTGAACGAATCATTTGAATGAACGACTCAATGACTCACTCATTAAACACTACTGGCACTGGCGTTTTAATTTCGTTGAAAAGTATCATTTCCACCATCATTTCTTGTTTGTATTTTCAAAAATATTTAAAAGAATCTCATAATATTATTTAATGCAGTTGTAGTTTTCAGTGTAAATTATTTAATTTGATAACGTATAGATAATCACATTATTATAATTGACTTAATAGATTAAATGTAAGAATTTTAAGGGTGGAATGGGATCCAGGGGGGGGAGATGGGTAGGTTTAAGGGTGGAATGGCATCCAGGGGGTGGAGATGGGTAGGTTTAGGAATATGTAAAGTGGGAGGAGTTGGATCTCGAGTTGGAGTTGGTGCGCCACTGTAATACCAGTGTACTTACATGGCAACTCCTCAGGAACTGTCCACTTAATATTAAAGTGTAACATTCTGGACACCAACCACAATTTATTTGTAAAGCCTAACTTACTGGCCACTGCTGTGTAACATCAGAGTAATTACATGATAAATCTAATATAAAGTGTAACACTTTCTTTACCAAAAAGTGCTGTTAGTGCTGTTACACATTTGTACTTTCATTACCAAAAAAGTGTTGTTACCAATGTCCTGTTACACATTTGTATTTACACATACCTTTCAGTGGGTTGTCACATATGTGTAGTTACACAAACATTAGAGCTGTAGATACTATGTACCAATGTGTACTTACACTGTGGTTACATACTACACATCTAGTTACTATGTAAGTACACAGGTATTAGGGGCACTTAATATAAAGTGGGACCTATATAAATTATACATACAAAGTAAATAAATAAATAAATAAAATTAATTGTCAGGAACTACAGTTATAGAAAAAAAAAGAGATATATGCAAATTCTTATTGAATCTTATTCTTATTCATAAACATTTTCATAGAGACTAAAAATCCTGAAAGTATTTGAAAATGTATTTCCAGCTTCAACTCCCAAAAACAGCATTTTTTATTATTACGACTCCAAGATTCTTGAACATTTTACACAAACATGTTTTAATGTGTTTTCCTCTGTTCCTGTGTCTGTAGGTGCTGAATCTGGTTCAGTCCTATGTAACCCTGCGGGTGGCTCTGTTTGTGTCCTATGTCTTCCACTCTCCGGTTGCGGTTGGCGGCTGGCAACATTTTGACCTACAGTCTGAGCTGCGGCTCACCTTTGTGTATGACACTGCCATCTTATGGCAAGATGGTATTGGAAGCCCACCAGAAGCTGAGCTGCAAGGTAGTATAGATATGCCATACTGCCACAAGTACTGGAAGCACACATTTAACTACAAGTATAGTGATGCATCAGAAATTCAAACAGTGAATTTAAATTGACATGAATATAGATCAACGCAGCTTTTTAAAACATTTATCAGTATATATCAGTCTTTGTGTACACATAAACCAAAGAAATTCACTGTAACCTGATGTTATCTGTGCAATTATTTTTGTAGGTGCCATGTATCCCACCAGCATGAGAATAAACGATGAAGGCCGTCTTGTTGTCAACTTCAAGACTGAGGCTCGATTTAGGGGACAGTTTGTCATGACTCACCCAGGTAACCTAAAATACACTGACATAGGTACAGATGGGCACAGACACACTCATACCTGTTGACAGGCTCTCCTATCATTTATGCTGTCAAACGCTGTCCCAAAGAGATGTATCTATAAGCTACAGTATAATATGCGCCCTCTAATGACCCTCCTGACAGAAACCTCTACTGTCTTCTACTGTTACTGTTAGCGACATTACATTTCACAAACTTCTCCATTCTTACCTCACACTTTATTAGGGGTAATTAGAAAAGAAATGGTTCTGAAATTTGGTGCTGTGGATGGCCAAAACATTTCTCATTATATGTTTCCTTGTTTACACTTTTTTGTTTTGTTACTGTCAAAAGCATGTTTAGTGTTCAAAAAGCGTTGCATTATAATTGAGTAACCGCATCTCGTGATAAATAGGTGCATTATTAGCATTACAGTTATATTAATAATAAATATTATGGCCTGTTTGTAACATATTTTGGAATTACCCTTTACTAACGCAGTAAATGGACACCTGGCAGGTCTTTAAAAATGATGAGTCTCTCTGAGTCTGAGCTCACTCCGCTTGTAAATGTAAACATGATGCTTTTTTTGGATCGTGTTTGTTTTTCTTTAAATTTATTTCTCATGTGGCGCCTTGTTGGAGATACAGTCTCAAAAATTACCTCATTGCGATGTATTTCATGCGAGTGTCCAGACTTCTTTCAAATTATAGATGGTGAATTCATCCTCATCAGTGCCAATTCATACTGTATAATTTCACTTGGTTATTTCTCTTCTCTGAGCTTCATACTGGTCACGCAGTAGTAACTTTAGCAGTGCATGGGCTCTGATTGGTCGATCAGTACACTGGCATAAGATATGTTTTGTAATTTTTTTTTAAATACATATATTAATTTGACTTATTTTCATTGATAAAATAAATTACACGATTTCTAAATAAAAGCAATATTACAGTTCACATTTTTCTAAGTTAATAAAGGTGTCACAAATTATCCTAGATAAATGTTAGCTACTAAAATAAACTGGACTCTGCTAAGATTTTTTTTTCTTTCTTTCTGAAGTTGTTCAATTAGATTTTTTAATATCTGGGATTTGTATTGGCTTTCAGGAACCACTTTGTCCTCAATGGTCATGTCAGCGGACCATGCTGGACTCACATTCACTCTATCCCTGATCAGAACTGAGCCCACTTACAACCAGCCCATGCAGCAATGGAGCTTCGTTTCTGACTTTGCTGTAAGTTCAGTTCTATTTTCTACCTTTTTGTTTCTTTTAGATAGTCGGGCATAGTATTCATAAATGTAGTTTATAGATTTTATGAATATTACAAAAGTAAACTGATCATAATGTGTGTGTGTGTGTGTAGGTAAGGGACTATTCCGGCACCTACACTGTGAAGCTGATTCCATGCATTGCTTCACCTAACGGGGAGTTCAGCATACCCCCTGTGTGTCACCCGAGGGAGCCCCTCACCTTCGACATGGACATCCGCTTCCAGCAGGTTGCTTTCAGCTTTTTCATTGACGTGGAATATGGAATTGACCTGTTTATCATTGATTCAACAATATGTATATATGTATGTATGTATTGTGCTGTTTCTCAGGTGAGTGACCCTGTAGCAGCAGAGTTTAGTTTGAACACACAGATGTTCCTGCTGTCTAAGAAGGAGCTGTGGCTGTCTGATGGCTCAATGGGCTTTGGAGAGGGCACAGACACTGCCTTCATGGAAGGTACAAGATTCCAAGAGCAATATAATTCTTTAAATATTAGTTTAGGAGAAAATAGTTGAATTTATTATTCATTTAGTCCCTGTATTGAGTCTGAACCCTCATTCTGATTGGTTCCCTTATAGATTCGAACATCTATGGTCGTGTGATGGTGGACCCAGTGCAAAACCTGGGTGACTCTTTCTCCTGCAGCATAGAGAAAGTGTTCCTTTGTACTGGCACAGACGGCTACGTGCCAAAGTACAATCCTACCAATAAAGAGTATGGATGCCTGGCTGATGCTCCATCCTTGCTCTATAGACTCAAGATCCTGGTATGTATTTTTTTTCTCATACCCTTCTTACATTACTGTACCTTTCATATAAATGTTCATTATTAATGTAGATCTCACAACTACGTGGATATTTATTTGAAAAGAGGAAGATCAAAATGTCAATGACTTATAAGATTGTCCATGATAAAGAACAAATATTTTATATTTTATACCATTTAAGTTTAAAATGTGTCTAAGAATGATATGTGGTTTCAAAAAAGTTTTACTATATATATATATTTATTTTTTGGCGAGGGGTGGGGAGGGGGGGGGTAGTTGCACTTTACAATCTAAACTAAATTTGCCTTGTCATAAGGAGGTCAAATTATATTTCATATGTATTCTGCATTTTGCTCACACCAACATGACATTTTTAAAAAAAAATATTAATAAGCAATGATGCAGTTGTTATCCTGCCCCCCCCCCCCCCCCCCCGACCTGGCCAAGACAAAAAA
>NW_015505434.1:1445632-1478929 GCF_001515645.1 Sinocyclocheilus grahami
TTTTAAAAAAAAATATTAAAAAGCCAGGGTGCAGTTGTTATCCTGCCCCCCCCCCCCCTCTAGATACAGAACTAAAAACATGCTCATTATAGAAGAGGTGTTTTCAAGTCATTGTATGTAACTGCATGTTAATTAAATATCTGTCTTGTGTTCACTGAATGTATGAACTTGTTGGTCTTTCAACTGTAGGACAAAGCTCAGCCAGAAACTCAAGCCACCACCTTTGGAAATGTCAAGTTCGATGCCAGTGTTGCTTTAGATACCCCTGGAGCCTTGCCTTTGGTCCGACAACCTGGATCTGATGGTTTCACCCTGTCATCATCTCCCCTCTTCCAGGTCAGAGTTTCACCATGTTTTATAACCATAGTAAAACCCCATTTTAAACCAGAATCTTGAGCCTTCCTTAATGTTTGATTCATCAGGTTGCTGCTGGCCGTGAATGGTTCATCCATGCCATCTACACACTCCGTTCTAGAGAGAACACCAGCCGTGGTAAACGAAGCCTTGAGTACCACCACGCTATATCCTCCATTGCTGACTCTGGCACCAAATCCCGAAGTCGACGTGCAGTGCCTGACCCAGAAGCTTTCGAGATCAGTGCTGAGAATAACCGAGGCACCAACATTCAGCACATCGCCCTGGATCGCTCAAACAGACTCCGGGTGAGTCAGCCATGGGGTCGTGAGAACTACCTGGAGCACCCTCTGGTGGAGGGGAGCCTGGGTAAGGGGCCTGGTTCAGATTCCTCTCTTCCCACTGGCATGTCCACATTGCTGGGGGTGGCTGGACTCATCCTGCTGGTATGCCTGGTTGTAGTTCTGGTGGTTCTCTTGATGCAACGCAAGAGGAAAGAGAAAAAGTACCCACCTTATTCCACTTCGTCCTGCACAGCGTACAACGGGGAGCCCATGAGACACAACATGGACAGCTCTGAGGTTTAAACCACCCCTGTTCATTAAGACATGCCAAAACTAACTCTCACCATGGTGCTCTTCTTCCCAAGAAGCAGCTGAAGTCGAGGAGGCAGAAAGATTCTGAGTTACAAAGCCTCAGTTCAAATTTCAACATCCAAATGTAGCGCTCCACAGCTTCAATGAAGATATCTTGACTCCAAGACTTAATTTTACTTGGTCAAACAAAAGGAAGTTGCTTGTTGCCTTTCTCTTAAGATTATGTTTGAGCTTCGTAGAACTAATGTTATTTTAGCATGCTTCCATCGGTAGATCTGTGAACCAGAATTGGCCACAGTGAACCTGCTCAGACAAACAGAGCGAATCTGTGCTTCAGCTTGTGACAAACTCTTAATATCTGCAAATGTAACAAGCATTGCTCCATTATGGATAAATTAACTTATTTTTTCCCCCCAAGTTCAAAAAAGTTCCACTGTAAATAAAAATAAGGTCAATTCACCTTGGCATGAATGCATATGCTGGGCATCAAAAGCCTCATTTAGTTACCTTGGCAATTTGAACTTGTTCAAGATCATTGGGCTTTTTTTTTTTTTTAATTAGTTGATTTTATTTTCTTTCAATATGTAACAGTTCTTCTTCGGAGTGTGTGTGTGTTAGATTTGTTAAGCAAATTGAAAGATGCAAGAACTGGCTTCTTCAAACGTTTATGAAATAAATGTATCTATTTTTATATGTTCCATGACATGAAATGCTGTGTACAAGAGCACAGGTCAGCATTCTTACATGACCGATGTGTTGCTGTGCAAAGGGAGCGTTAGGTTTCAAAATATTAACTCAAGTTAGTAACTATTCAGAACATACTTATTTTTATACCTTTTCAGGATGTTAAAATGTGGTTCAGAATCACACATTAATTCTGTTTGTACACAGCTGCCTGTTACATATCTGGTGTTAAAAGGAGAAGTGTCAACAAAAGGTGATCAAATACACCCTGATAAAACTTGAAAACGTTTGAACCACATGTACTTTTTTCATTTAAAATAATCATTACAGATTTACAAAATTAAAGCAAACAATGTTTAATATGCTTATTATAATCTCACACAGTTGCTTGCGTTTTTTTTATTAATTTTGTGGCTTTTCAATTTTTGAGAATTATTTAATGTCATTTTCTTTTTTGATGATGAAAAAAATTCTGTCAAGATACTTGGATACTTGTCTCATTATATAGTGTCTGTTAAGTGTTTAAAAGATAAATGCCTACTTCTATAACCTGATTAGTTGAATTTCTATCATTCAACTGACATAAGATCCATCAAATGTGCATGATCTGTAAGATGTTCCAGTATGTTCCTAGACAGTAAAAAGAAAATCAAGTTCAAACAAACTGCTTTGGTAAATGAGCTACTGTTGCAGTTGCGGCTCACTTACATGCACAGATATCTATCAGGACACCATTTATGATTTAATATTAATCCATAATGTTCTATGCAATTGAAATTGCAGTTCTGGAAACTGTTTACAATCATCACAAAATACATTAGTTGCAATGTCAGCAGTAATCTCCTTAAGTATTATTTTTTTATTGAGTTTATTTTAAAATGTACATTTCTTTCAGATTCATTAAAAAAAGATATAAAGCATCAGGGTCTGAGGACTTAAAGAAAAAAAAAAGGTTTTGAGTAGAAGGGAAACAATATAGGCACAGCTTTGAATCAGAAGACATGCTTGAAAAGCCAGTATCCATATATACAGCAGAAGCCACCAATGGTGTTGAAACACAGCAACAGTGTCTTCTTGGCTTAAGAATGTTAGTTAGTAGAGCTATTTTTATTTTACACACACAAAGTAAAGTTCTATGCTGATGTATTCTGAACAGATGTATTCTGACATGAGCTGAAATCACTGAATGGATCATATTTACAACATTCAAAAAAAGCTGCAATGTAATTAGTCTCCAAGAGCTGTGGAACTCCATCTGAAATAAATTATCGAAGTTGCAATAAAATGCATTGATAGACTAGTCACACAGAGAATGAAGAAACATAATAAAATTCCTGAAACTACTTGACTGGCTTTTCCGCCCCTCCATGAAGGCATCTCATACAGCACACAGCCTTTGTAATAACATATTGCGCCGTAAGCAATTTTAAAAGGTTTCTATGAGAACATATAATTTGCAACACTAAAGACGTCATCTATAGCTGCAAAATAAAATAAATGAAATGAAATCTGTTAAACCTTTCAGTGAGTACCTGACCTGACTAAATTGATACCTTGCTTTGCATAAAAATAAAAGAGAGGATAAAACCAAAAACATAAAACACACAAAACACAGATAAATCTCTTCTCTGTTAAAAACGATCACAGTTCCTAATTCCATCAATGACATTTCATAGCTTCTGATACCATCTCAGACCATGTAGACTTCTATCCTGCAGAATCCACACCTTAGCCTTAACATACTAGATATTAGATACAAATAAAGGACACTTTTATTCACGTACATAACACTTTATACAGTCTGTCTGCTGTCTTAAATGCAAATGCAAACGATAATCATTTTCAAACAAACCAACCTTAGTAGATTTGCGGCTCAAGCAACTCAAAACCTTTTGATTGCACTACCGAATTATTGAGGCTCAAAATGATAAAACAATTTTAAAAAAAGAAACCTAGATGTGTAAAGGTTTCAGATTATCATGGAACTATAAAAAATAAAAATAAAAATAAAAAAAATTAGGCTTCTAAAACACATCCTAAAAACTCACCTTGGCAGTTTTGTGAACATGGAACATTGTATTTTTTTTAATAATAAAAAAAAAGCCCTTGAGGACACACAAATTCAACAGACCTGATGCACCCCAGCCCATGGAATAATGTGCTTTATCACCACGACGTGGGAAAGACAATATAAAAAAATTGGAAACTGTCTGAGTTGATGAGTGGGGGAGCAGTGAGTATCCATGTAGTATGAATAATGCTGCTCTGTTAGCGTATTTTTCACTAGGCTTTCAGCCAAAAAGGCTCGGCGAGTTCTTCAGCCCCTGTGTGCCGAGTGTGGTCCATCCTACCTGGAGTCTTGTCAGCTTATACATGAGGATCCCTCGGATCAGCTCTCCCCTGCGCGGGTGCTGTCGTCTAGCAGGAAGCAGTGCAAACTAGCTGATCTGGGAGCTGTGACCTAGGCACTGTCACACAGCTGTATTTAAAATCAAACGTGGAGGCCGGATAGGAGGTTCAGAGCATATGCAGCATCCTCCGTTCCTCGGCCCCTGCGAGTCATGACCTTTCAGAAAAGAGGAAAGAGATGGGTGTCATTTGGCCCCTTTGATAGGGGGATCTTGCTCCGTCGACTGCCGTTCGTCACTCCAGGCCTCACGTGTGCTCTTCAGTGCTTGCGTTCGATGCTGATCCACCACCACATAGTCTACCCGCTCGTCTGATGCTGAAATACCAGTCCCATTACTCTTCTTCTGCAAGGCCAAGATGTGACAGACAGTCAAAACAGGAGACAGAGATACCAAAAGTACCAGTATTTGGGTACCAATTTGATACTTTAAAAAAATGTAACAACACTTTTCTAGTATTAGTGTATAAAACAGACTTTTCAAAAATGTTTATAATGAATTATTATGTGAAAAGAATGTTTCCTTTAGGGAGGCACAATGTATCGGTAAAATATCGGTTTTCAGATGATATTATATATGTAATTATACATATATATATAATTTATTAACATGTAATGTTTAGAAAATGTTGTGACTCCTAAATCCACTTGCAGCATTAAAACTATTGCTTTCATTTATTAGTATTTTACTTTGACATATGCATTATATTTACATTTGAAATACAATTTCACTTTATCGCTACTATAAGTAGGGCTGAGCAATATGGCCAAAGATAAATTATCACAATTTCACAAAATCAGTCGATATTGATAAACATCACAATAAATGCCAAATCTATATTTCTTTCAAGTTTAAAGGCAGATTTATTCTGAGAGAAAGTTGTAACCAGACAGTTAATTGTGGTTTTAAAATGTGCGAACATGCAAACATATCACAAATCTAAATCTATTCAAAACATTTATAATAGAGATGCATCGATCGATCGGCTAAGGATTTTCTTCATGATCGGCCCGGATCGGTGATCGGCCGATCAGTCTCACTTCTTTCCGATTCCGAGTCGATCCGTTTTGTTACCAGCGGGCAGCGGCACAGGCAATCAGCCACGCATTCTTGCCCTCTTCTCTCTCACACACGTCTCATTCGCTCCGGTTAAGTAGTGCTTGTATTGCGCATTATTTTAGTCATTCCCGCAGGTTTCGCGCTTACACCACCACTGATCTATATTAGTGGAGCACACAAGCCGTGCTCAGTCTCAAACAGCTTGTGAGCCACAAATACCAAAATGAGTGGCTAACTGTGCTAAAACGGTCAAATACATACATAATTATGTCTAAATGCCCGTCTTGGCGAGTATCCAGTTAAACACAGTCAGTTTTGGAACATTAAATAGTTGAGAAAGAGAATGCATGTTGTGTAACAGTATATTGGGGCCCGTGGATAAACTTTTAAAGGGACCGCAGTCCAATATTCCTGCTGCTGTCTGTCAGGTTAATCAAAGAACAAAAGACAAAGAAAATCACTTTCTGCTCTTGACTCCATACGTTTTATAACTTTAATGGTAAGAATTAATCTGCATTTAATTTTTACAATGAAGACTACAGAAATGAAAATCAAATGTAAAATAACACTGAATGTGTTATTTTACATTTGATTACTTTAATTTCTGTAGTATTTCTTACCTGAATAAAAACTTACTTAATCTGAAAAATGTAGTTTCATAGTTCTCTTTATTCTATTGCATTTATTTGTGCTGTTGTTTGCAATTTTTGTATTTGTTATTTTATTAATGACTTTTTACTTGTTTTTTTTTTATGAAAATAAAACTTTGCGTTAAAGAAAAGTAGATTTTTGTTTGTATATGCGGTCAATTATAGTTCTTAGAAAGAAAAGTCACACTAACAAAAAAATCAGAATTCGGCCAAGAAAATTGCAATCCTTTTTATTTTTCCTTAACAAAATATTTTAATAGAGAAACTAATTTCTTAGTTTCTGCATGTTCTAACAGGTGATATTGTTTCAAACCAGGAAACAGGTTTGTGGTCCCTGACCTTGATGGCACGATGCAGATGTTTGAGTTAGGACTGTACTTTTATTAAAATTAACCATTGGCCATTCATAGCATCACACAATTAGATAAGAATAACCAAAGGTTTACCATGGTCATTATCATGGTAACATGTAACTATATGGTTTCTGTGGTATTTGTATGAAAAACAGTAGCCTAAAAAACACATTTCGTGTAAATACAAATGCACAAATGCTATAGCTTAATAACAATCATTACTCCTTTAGTACATTTAATACATGTCTACATTAATAATATAATAAAATTCCATATTGCATACCCCTTATTTCTGCCACAATACCATTGTCCAGTTAACGTCACTACAGTAAATCCATGGAAAAGCCTTCTAACGAGGTTGTTCATGGCACAAAGTTTCTCGTGTGTGTCAGTGCTGTTGAGAACATCAGCATTTTAAACTAAAAATAGCAAAGACATTAGTGTTCTTCACTGAATTCAAGCACTTCTTGCTGGATCTCACAGCGCAGATATATATATATATATATATATATATATATACTCCAAAGAAAAAGGAATCGCATCATATGACCCCTTTAAAAAAAAAATAATAATAATAATAATTTATAGATTAAATATATACGATGTGTAAGAACGTTTATTTTAAAATCAAATCTGCAGAAAAGAATATGGAAGAAAACGAATAACTAATAACTTTAAAAAGTTGAATTAAAAGGATGAATTTTAGTCGAGACGAGGCTTTAACGTTGTTCTTTCAAAATATTTCTATTTTTGTGAACTTTCTATTCATCATAGAATATTAGGCAGCACAACTGTTTTCAACATTGATAATAATACGCAATGTTTCTTGAGAACCGAATCAGCATATTAGAATGATTTCTGAAGGATCATGTGACACTCAAGATAACAATGTTAACAAATAACATTTTAAAATATGTGACCATGGACCACAAAACCAGTCATAAGGGTCAATTTTTCGAAATTGAGATGTATACATCATCTGAAAGCTGAATAAATAAGCTTTCCATTGATGTATGATTTGTTAGGATAGGACAATATTTGGCCCGAGATACAACTATTTTAAAATCTGGAATCTGAGGGTGCAAAAAAATCTAAATATTGAGAAAATCGCCTTTAAAGTTGTCCAAATGAAGTTCTTAGCAATGCAGGTTACTAATCTAAAATTAAGTTTTGATATATTTACAGTAGGAAATTTACAAAATATCTTCATGGAACATGATCTTTACTTAATATCCTAATGATTTTTTAGCATAAAAGAAAAATCTATAATTTATTGCTACAAATTTACCCCAGCGACTTAAGACTGGTTTTGTGGTCCAGGGTCACATATATTTAAAAAAAAAAGTTATTTTAAATTGCAACAATATTTCACATTATTTCTGTATTACTGTATGTATATACTGTATATTTACTGTATTTTTAAATGCAAATAAATGCAGCCTTGATAAGCATAAGAGACATCTTTCAAAACCATTTAAAAAAATCTTACAGACTTCAAACTTCCAGCTGTTAATGTATGTGCATATAAATTACTTCTGTAATTTATATATTTTTTAACTGAGTGGAACAGTTGCTGTGGTGTTTTTTTTTTCCCCACAAAGACGAGACATGCACAGGGTTAAACAGACAACACGTGAGTGAGTAAAGCATAAACACCAACCGACGACACGCCAGCATGTAGCTCAGCCAGACAGAAGGGTTCAATAATGTCTATGTAATTTTAGAAAAATTAAACCAACATATTTTGTCTGCTATATGCATATAGCTGCCACAAGAAAATACCACAAGTCAACAGTAATGATGGCCACAATTAAACAACAGGCCAAAAGAGCAGAATATCTCAATGATTTCTAAGACTGAAGGAGAGGTGAGTGTTCAGGTAAAAAGTGTGATACAGGAAGAGATAAAAACCAGACAGAACAGAAACTAATATTTAAACCTATATAGAGTAGCCACTAAAAAGACAAGAGAGAGGACAAACACACTAAGACACAACAAGTACCCAACAACTGCCTTTAAAATGCCACCAAAGCTGTTTGAATCATACCATGTTCTGGCCCATGTTTAGAAAATAGAAAAATGATTTTAAAGAAGACCTATTTCATTACTCTACATGCACTACTTGGCCAATAAGCTGTATGTAAACTTTGCCAATAAAATGTATGTGGCAGATTATGGTCTGAATGACTGAGCCAATCTTCTGAGCTAATTATTGAGTCACATGACTTTGATGCACATCAAGCTATTTATTTGGTCAGTGTGTTTTATAGTAGTTTATAACTTAAAGATTAAGTAATTATTAAGTAATTTACAACATGTACTTACTATAGGGTTAGGGTTGGGTTTAGGATTAGTTTCTTGTAATTATGTATAATTTAACGGAATTACTATAGTAAGTACATGTAACATGTACAGTATAAAAAAATCTAGGTGCAAATAAAGGTTTTCATTCTTTATTTATTATGTTGTATCGTTATTTTGTTTATTATTTTGCTATATATATATATATATATATATATATAGGAAATAAATTTAATTTGCTCCTTGGTGTTTCCATCCAGCTTTTGGATGCAATATCTCATAACTCAATTTTTCTACTAAAAATATTTGTCTAAGAGCACATTGCTGCTTGATTTCATGCACTTGCTAGTCATGGGTGTCACTGAAATCTCCAAACCTGTTAATTACACAGTGTTTTCACATAGTTATGGCCAAGTGGTGCATCTTCCTCTGCATGTAACTTGCTGTCTCTTGCATTAGCCGGTGCTCGGAAACAGTAACACGTAATTGAAGATACACAATGGTTTTGGATGAGCGCAGAGAGCTGCTGCCATTAATGTTTAGATCAATAGTGTTGTCCCAGCTGGCTGCTGATGTTTCGGCCCGCTTGTGCAACTTTCAGCACGTCCCCTTTTTCTCTCAAACCAGATTTAAATTCCCCTCGCAGGTCTGCGCCATCAAAGAGATCTTTCACTAAGGCACAATGGGGACAGAGGTGACCGCTCCAGGCTAACGGCGCAGACAGGCTCCCTCATACCCAGGGCTCAGAGTCTGTAGACAATAGCTTATTTTATTTGTGAGGTCACATGCTAATGATTAAAACGCAAAGGTCATTGAAACAGCAGATGTGTAATGCAAGTTATGATTGCATGGCAATGAGCAGCCTGAGAACTGATCAAAAGTTGAAATTAAACCTCTTTTTATAAGCATGGGCCGGCACCTGTTAGTGAGAAAGGTGGTAATGAGAGTTGCTATGCCGAAGAGATGCAAGCACTATAAACATTAACACAACTCCTCACTTATATCACACACACATACACCACAAAAGAAACAAATCTCAGGGCTCACCTTTACGGTCAGGTTTGAGGTTGCGGTCTACGGGTGGGGGTTGGCATTCGGGCATGTGCACCGGTCTACGTGGTGGGGTCTTGGGGCTGGAGCGGAAGCCCATGTGAGCTGGAGGAGGCACCTGTTTTCCGAGGGAGGAGAACTCCACTGTGCCCGGTGTCATGGGCACATAGTTGGGCTCCTGGATGGGTTCTGATAGGCTGCTGGAGCGCTGATGTGCGGAAGAGTGGACGCTCATGGGCACATAGTTCTCATCCATCTCCTCAGTGGAAACACCTCCTACTGGCACCATGCCTTTATTCTTCTACATGCATCCAAGAGCAGAGAAGAAACTGTTAGGAATACACTTGAAAGACAGTACCAAGTTTTAAAATAGATAAAGATTATTATTATTACGAAAACTTACAAAATAGTTGTTGAAGCTTTCGTTAAAATCAAATGAGCAACTTTTATCTGGGGGGAAGGGACGGGGTATATCATAGCAGTCTTGAGATCCGTAATCTGTGAAACAAATACAAAATAAATGAATGCAGTAAAAAGGAAAAAAAAAAAAAAAGTCACAGAACCACTCTTATATGTACGGGGAACCAAGGCTGCATTTATCTTTATTAAAAATATAGTAAAACAGTGATAATGCGAAATGTTTAATAATATTTAAAATAACTGATTTCTATTTTAATACATTTTAAAATGTAATTTATTCCTGTGTTTCCAATGCTGAATTTTCAGCAGCCATTACTCCAGTCTTGAGTGTCAAATGACTGTCATGAGAAAGTTCAGAAGAACAACATTTATTTAAAATATAAATCTTTTGTAATCTGTATATCTATACTTTCACTTTTCATCAATTTAATGCATCCTTGCGTAATATAAATCTATTGTCATTTTTTTACCAATTTATTCCATCCTTGCTGTATAAGTGCATTAATTTATATACAGTGGGGAAAAAAAGTATTTAGTCAGCCACCAATTGTGCAAGTTCTCCCACTTAAAAAGATGAGAGAGGCCTGTAATTTTCATCATAGGTATACCTCAACTATGAGAGACAAAATGAGGGGGAAAAAAAATCCAGAAAATCACATTGTAGGATTTTTAAAGAATTTATTTGCAAATTATGGTGGAAAATAAGTATTTGGTCAATAACAAAATTTCATCTCAATACTTTGTTATATACCCTTTGTTGGCAATGACAGAGGTCAAACGTTTTCTGTAAGTCTTCACAAGGTTGTCACACACTGTCTGTAAACATCTCAATGCCACAATTCCACCAAACAACACTAGAGGGACCCACTGATGACTACATGACCCCATTGTTGCAGCACAAAGAGCTTGATAGCCTCCAATTAAGATATCCTGAGTGAATTATATGCCAGAAAATAAGAAAAAGTCAATAAAATCAGGATTTAGACTCAAAATAACGATGTCCACAGTACAAACATCAGTATTCATTCTGTACCTGCTCATGCATGGTAAAAAAAAAAAAAAAAAAACATAACAGTGGGTTACATTTTTGTGCTTTTTATCATATATTTCAAGCATTCTGGCAAACTGGCAAAATAATAATAAATAAATAAATAAAAATACTAAATTACTAAAACAAATGACTCAATGACTTATTAATACCTTTAAAGACATTTACTGACACCTACTAGCAGTTTTAGTCTTAATAAAAAAACGAATTAAACTAATTAATATTAATAGAAAAAACTAATTAAAGGGATAGTTCACCCCCCCCAAAAAAAAGAACAATTTAATTCTAAAGCGACTTTTTGTTACAGTACATCTATTTCATGTTTTTCTCATGTAACACAATAATGGCTTTAAATGATATTTTGTGGGTAATTACTCTGTCAAATTTGATGTGCAATTAATAAGTGATTAATTAGATTAATTAATCGCCACATCATGTAATTAATTACATTAAAATGTTTAATCGATTGACAGCCCTAATATATATATGAGATAAAGATTGTCAGTTAAGTAATTTAAACAAATGCCAAACATATATTAAAACAAACTTGCTCCTCATCAATACAAAGACGAAAACACCCCTTCAAACACATACCACGCTATTTGTGAAATCATGCTGCCTGCAAATAAGTTTTGTCATTATGAAAATCACAATATGAATTAATCTTTGTATTTTAATTAACTGACATGTAAAAGATACATGCATGTAAAAGATAGTGTATAGTCAGTTGGTAGTTATAGTCATTACTGCATAATAATTGAATCCTGAAGTGGTTTATTTTACAATATTGACCAGCCAACTATATTATCCCGCTTATTACACAGAAATAAGCACTACTGAAATAATTCAGTAGTTTGGTGCAAAGTTAAAAAGTTTTTCACATTAAGAAATAAATTGTGCTTTTGTAAAGAGCCATCTGTCATCATTCATTTTCTATAAAACTGGACGGGAGAAAAGAAGAAAAGGTGTGAAGCCAGAAAGATTGACAAAGAAAAAAGAATGAGTGTAAACACTGATAGCATTGGAAAGATTTAAAGTTCCCCTGTAGTCAAATATTTTATCCCTTAAAACTGATCTTTGATCATCAAAATGACATTTAAATTTTTTTTCTTGTGAAAATAATTTTCTCATGCCTTAAAATAGCTTGAATGTAACTCTACACCCTTGCCTCATTTACTATACGCGGATCTATGAATATGCAAATTAGTCCCGCCTCCACTCAGTCACACAGCCACCGCCTCCTGATCCACTGAACTGTAGTAACCGCAAAACAGTGGCATACACGGATAATGACTGATAAAACTGTTTTTACTAGCGGACAACTACAGTGAATACTGTAACATTCGTTAAATTTACTTACTTGACGATGTTGTGTCAATGCCTTGAAGACTCGAATGCAGCCGTTTGTGATTGTTAATTCGCGCCCGCGAGCATACACGTGTGAAGGGGGCTACTTTTACACTGTTGCCACGGGTTATAATGCAAGTTAGCGGTTCTAAATTCACATTAAACCACAGCTTCATGGGTTTTTTGCTCTGATTTATTTTTGGTTTTGTGCTGGTATTGGTGTATTTTGCATGTTAGTGATAGGAATCGATCCCTTGATGTGATTGGATTGTGATCTGTTTCAATCCAAGGTCTGTTTCAAACTGCATTTCTGGGTCAGCCTTTGGGAAACTACACTTTTAAGGAGAAAATACTCAGCAATGGTGTTGATTAATAGATTGGCACATGGTTTGTCTAAAAAGCATATTAAAACACCACATAGACAAATAAACAACATAAAAAACTTGATTTTCACTACAGGGGGACTTTAACAATGGAGAAAATACTGAGTAGTGAAGCCTTGCTTAGTAGTGAAAGTTTCTTCCTTTTTTTTTGGAGAGGTAAGGGAATTAATAACTGTCTATATACCACTCTCTAAAGGCCCTGGCATACTTTCCGCATTCCGTTGCCAGGGACAACGGTCAAATATAGTTTAACGATCATTACACAACATTTGATCACAGAAGGCAGCGATTAACCAAATGTTGTCAAGTATTCCAGAAAGCTGTGTAATAAGCTTCTTGCTATACAACTAGAACTGGCAAGGTTAGTGCCAAACACAACCATGCATGTCATATTTCACACAAGTCCTGGTTCAAACTATGGATACACACTCTTTTAAGCACTGAAGGCAAGAAAACATACCAACCCATTTTAGTCAGTAGAATTTAAGTTGAATACATATTTTAGTAAGTTATTATAATAAGTGTGCAGATTTTTAGGTAAAAAAGTAGTATTTGGCTGACGGCCATATGTGTGTGTGCTGTTTAGTATTGTTTTCTTCACACTGATGCTCTTCACTCACTGACAGTCAGGAGGAGCGCTCCTGCTCTCACACTCCTCCAAAAGCAGGTATTCCTGCTCCTCTCCTAGAGCAAGAGGAGCCACTGGACTATACCACACACACAAATACATACAATGAGACCCATATATGCAGGTCTTCACCCATAGCACCTGAATGTCCTAAAGCGTCTTTGTAGGAGTGGATGGTTTATATAACAGTTGATTTAAAAACAAAACAAAAAACAAAAAACAGCAACAACAAAATATTGGATGAGCCACATTCTAAAATAGCCAATATACACATTCCCCTCACGCTGTGTGATGCGCTACAAGTCTTACCTGTTAGGCTCTGGTTTCTTGCTCTCACAGTTGAGCAGCCAAAGGTAGTCCTGAGGCTCATCCAGACTGGAGGAGGACCCCAAGGGTCTGATGCTGACAGGCTGGTAGGGAGGAGGCAAGTTGGCCAGTGAAGAAGCCCTTAAGGCTCCTCCTGGCCTTCCACTAGGAGCCATATCCACCACCATACCGCCTGGCACATTTACTTGGTGAGAGATCTTTGCAGAGTCTGTAGAAAGAAAAGAGAGGAGAGATTAACACTGAGCTTCACACTGTATGAGATCATAAGCTTTGAAATACACTTAAGGTCAGATCAAGCTCAGCGCAGCATTGTTTTAATCAAAAGCTTTTACTGAAACCATCCCTGTACAAAACAAATTAGCATTGTGAAAGCCTCTCCGCAGGCTGACTTCTGGTAAGCTAAGTGAACTGGGGCAAAAAAAAGAAGTGTGAACTGATTAAATGAAATTGAGAAAATACAATGTGTGGTTGCAAAATTATCGAAATACTAATATTTAGCACATTTCTATACTAAATATTAGTTAAATTTGTGTACCTTTTTTAATGTTTGATCTATCCTTGTATCCATCCATCCATCCATCCATTTATTTTCTTGTAGTTATTTCATGCTTAAATCAGTGCCTTTTGTGTTCTGGAATATTTATAGAATATGCAATTTGGAAAATACGGAGAGACGCATCTCATGATAATCATTTATTATAGTTTTATATATATACAGTGGGGCAAAAAAGTATTTAGTCAGCCATCAATTGTGCAAGTTCTCCCACTTAAAAAGATGAGAGAGGCCTGTAATTTTCATCATAGGTATACCTCAACTATGAGAGACAAAATGAGAAAAAAAAATCCAGAAAATCACATTGTAGGATTTTTAAAGAATTAATTGGTAAATTCCTCGGTAAAATAAGTATTTGGTCACCTACAAACAAGCAAGATTTCTGGCTCTCACAGACCTGTAACAACTTCTTTAAGAGGCTCCTCTGTCCTCCACACGTTACCTGTATTAAGCACAATTGGTGGCTGACTAAATACTTTTTTTCCCCACTGTATATATGCCATTAATTCGATTTTATATGCCATTAATTGATAACTAGCTTTTAGTTCTATGACCTGCTCCATTTAACTGATTTAATTGGTCTCATGATGTACATTTTCCAAACACACCTCCAATGTAAGTGCATTATTATAACATGTTTTTCCATTGATTTTAAGGCTAAAAGTTGGCGACAGCAGGCTAGATACTGTCTCCAACCAAGAGTTTAAATGAAAATTTCCTTCCTATGTTGACGTACTTCCTACTGAAACCTACATGTTTATGTGCAACATGTTGAAGGGTGTATTCACGTAATTTCGGCGAGATTGTGTGCATCTAACTCAAGGCCAATTTTTAGGAGTACACTAACATAGATTAGCTTTAAAGCTAATAGATATGGGCTAAAAAAAATACAAAACTCCCCTTCCGATTTCATTGGGTCTTTAAGTTTGTATTGTATGGTCACATTTTACAATAAACTGACTGAAAATGATAGATTGACTGAAGATGAGATTCAAATGGAGAACAGAGATGACCATGTTACTTTGAGGGAGAATTGAATGCTTGTTTTTGTAAAGGGACTGATCAAGGTTAAGGCCGCCATCCTACACAGGCCGTGTGAAAGTGCAGAACTGTGCAGAGAGGAACCCTGAACGCAAGACGCTAATGAAAGTGCCACTAATCCATGACGGAGTCTCGGTTTTTATGTGGCAACTAGGATATCTTGTAAAGCTTTTTGTCTATGTTCTTTTAAAAGAGCTTTTCTTTATCTCTAACTTTTTTTATTTTTATTTCCATCTCTCTTTGAGCAGCCTACTCTCAAGGTCAGTAGAGTGCGGCTAACGGGGTGGCTGTGCGTGTTTTTGTTTTAAGTCTCTCTTCAAACTCTGCTTTCAGTTATTCAGTAAAACGCACACAAACACATCACTTGTGCGCACACACATTGACACCCACACTCACCCACTCATCCGCTGGGTGCATTTGACTGTCTCTAAGTGCAGGCAGCTCAAGGCCGTCAGGGCCACTGTCTCTCTTTCGGTCTCTTCACTTTTTTTCCCCATTTTTCTCCTTCCCGCATTCTTCTCCACTCCCCGCTCTTGTTTGTCAGGCTTGCTGCTGAATCATCCAAGCCCTGGAAAATCCCCCTACATATTTGCATTCTCAGTACCCTGTTTAGTATCGGTGGCTAATAATGACAGGCTTCTATGTGTATTCGTAATAGACAAAATGAACAGTTTGAAACTAACTGTTTGGTCCTTTTCTTGATATGATGCATTATCAATACAGCCAAAAAAGCGAAAGAGAATGTGTCCCACATTTTCAAATACAGAAACATTTAACATTAAAGTAAAAAAATACAGAGTTGTGTCACAATACCAAATTCAGCAGCAATACTCATATCAGACTTCATTCTAGAAACTATGAATATGTTACTAAATACACTTTACCGAAACTGGAACAAAGTTGAAATTTAAAAAGCTTGGGGGTCCTATAACTTTGGCCAATTACCACAGACGCTTTGATCATGAATATTAATCGTTACGTGATGTTTTTCCAGAAGGCTTAACTTTTTGGCTAATCAGCTGTAAAGTTAAGAGGTTATTTCTGGTCTCTTCTTGACTGTGTCTATCCTATACAGTAGGGTTTTCCCACCGGTTAATCGACGTGTGACACCACTGGTAATACCGGTATCACCGTTGGGGTGGGGGTGTTAGTTCGTTTGAGTTTCCCTCTTTTCTTTGCTTTCAAATGGCTTGTAAAAGTGCTGTGCGCATTTTACTTTCACTTTCAAATTAGCGCAATTGAACTGCAAGCAATTGTTTGTTTGAGTTTTCCCTCTTTTCCTCTGATTTCTTGGCTTTCAAATAGCTTGAAAAAGCGCAGTGCGCATTTTACTTTCACTTTCATATTAGCGGCAATTCGGCGTTGATTCAATTAAAGCAACAACAACGTCAAACTCATAGAACT
This sequence comes from Sinocyclocheilus grahami, assembly GCF_001515645.1. NCBI lineage: Eukaryota > Metazoa > Chordata > Actinopteri > Cypriniformes > Cyprinidae > Sinocyclocheilus > Sinocyclocheilus grahami. The sequence goes on from NW_015505434.1 coordinate 1,462,239, forward strand.
TTTATTAACAAAACTAATAAAAATACACCATATATGCTTAATAAAATAACAAATTACTTAGGCTACACAAAGTTTAAATAGGTATATAAAACTGAAAATCAGCAAACACTGTGGAACCAAATAAATAAGAAACATAGAACGTTTATTACAAAATGAATAAGAAAGCTTGGAGGCACGGCCTGATACGGACCTGTTTAGAATGCGAAAATGTCTGCTTTTAGGTAAAAATTAATACATTTTTATCAGACCCTGAAATGTGGCACTTACTTTGTTAGTTTAGGACCACTAATTATCGCTAGACAGATCAAATGTGTTATAAGGCTCCTTTAGAATTCTACAAACTATATTCAAACCATAATCAAGATTTGAATCTTTATTTGGAAAGGTTGGTGGTGTGCAGAGTTAATGTGAAAAATTGGAAATAATGTACGGTTGTATATAAATGTGTATGTCTATGTATGTCTTTGTATTACACCTTGATGTAAAATAAAATAAATAAAATACACAAAGTTTAAATAAAGTAATCAGCAAACACTGTGGAACCAAATAAATAAGAAACGAATGTTTAAATAAACTTCCAGTCAATAGGCTTTTCAAAATCTAAAATATTGCCAAACAGGCGCCTTTGCATTTCCTTTCTAAACAATCTTCTGCCATTGTCTTGTCTTTCTCACCTCACTCTTGTCAGCCAGCTCGACTCACTCTCCTCACGTGATAAATAAAATCTGACTCCTGCTCCGTGGTGCACTGTCGTTCGCGCACGGTTCGGCACGCTGCATTGAGCGTTTTGTTTTTAAAAGTGTCTATCCTCTAACTGAACTAGGCTAAAGGATTTTTGTTACTATAAATAAATCAAAACGACGGTGGGAAGCGGTGCCGCGGTAGGCAAATGACGTAACCGGTGTTGCGGCTTAACACCGGTATAACCGAAAACACTGTCTATCACAGCAAGCCTATTATACAGTAGCAAAAGTTCACAAAACGGTGAAGGCCAGATGTATAACCACAAACATTTTCCTAAGCTGTAGCTCAATCATACACTTCCTCATTAAAAACCAACATGAGCATAATTTACCACAACAGTATTCACAAGCTTCAGGACTTCACATAACTTTTAAAGAAGGCCACAGTGAGCTGAAAGCATCTGAGATCAATACAGCTGAGCTGATGGAGACCCTGAGGTGCCACAATTAGTCAACCTTAAGGGGACTCTCTGGGCTTTCGCACTCCAATCTCGTATCTGGATTACAGTGAATGACCATCCTGTCTGCAGGGCCCGGGAGTGCAAGAATCCAAGCATAGATTTGTCAATAAAAGACATCTCTTGAAAACATTTATTATCTCATTATTTGGAAATGAAATTGGATTTTTTTCCCCATCAAATATCTTCCCAAAAGTACTAAAGAATTGTTTAATGAAACCTTTTGAAATCGTAATCATTTAATGCTTTCGTGTGTTTGCATGTGGCATGATTTACCTTCCGAATCGGTGGGGTTGAAGCCACAGATATCACAGATGCAGCGCACCCACTTGTTCATTTCCTCTTCAGTGTCTGCCACCAGGTAAAAGATCCGGTCGATAGTCTTGATGTCAAAGATGAAGCTGTGCTCCAGGTCCTTCTTGTTGAATGTGAGACCGGCGTCCACCTGCTCGCACAGGTTTAGATCGATCACGCGGATGGGCTTCTTGGCATGGTCATTCTTGTAATACTCCAGCACATCTGGGTCTCCTGACAGCCTCCCACTGCGCAGAACAAACCATCGCTTCTTCCATGCCTGAAAGGATAGAGGAGAACCATTTGATTTAAGTTGCATGTACTACAACACATTCAAAGAGTCACATGACTAATGAAAACGTCACTTATTGAATGATTCTCCTGACCAATTTTGCTACATTCCACTGAGTCAAGTCAGTTCCGTTGACCACCATCTTGACATAGTTTTGGATAAAAGCTGCTAAATGCATGAATGTAATTCAAAAAGGAAATAAAAGGCCATTTTAACTTACAGGCAAGACTTCCATTTTTACAGCAGCTGTAATGACCATTGCAATTTCTCCCACTCTTTTTTTTTATCGGAGTGGTCCTCATACTATCTCCACTTGTATCAAACAAATCTACTGGATGGAGTTTAGACTGAACTTACAACATGTCCACAGCCTATGAATAGTTCAACAGACTGGTCTTTCTGGAATAATCATTCTGTTATGTAATATTATTACATGAGAACAGTACCAAATTAACACTGACTAACTGCAGGAAAAGCACTGTGAGATGTTTCAGTCCTACAAAAGTCATTGCAGGTGTTTTTGTGACACCTGGTCCTATTGATCCAGCCACATTCAGTGGACACTGTGGGTTCAGACAGGCTCACTCTGGCAAAACTCTGCTTGGAGATACTGGCTAAAACCTCTATATACAGACTTTAATTTAACACCACCCAAAAGCCTGCGAAGCACTCACACTAAAAGAGGTAACTGACAATTACAACTTGATTATGCATGTTTTTTCCATTTAAAACAGAGAAAATGGAAATGCTGGTTTTGCATAAAAAGCAGAGTTCAAAATGTCACGGATTGTGACAAAGTGAAGGGGGCAGCAGTTCAACTCTTTGAAAACTAGCCTACATGAATCTATCAAATGGGTGGCTGTAAAGCACAGTGGAAACAAAATAAAAGAGGGCAACATTATGTGAAAATGAAATGCATAATAAGAATGAAATAATAAATTCATCAGATGGAGGGGAAAAACATCCCTTCACAAAAAGATGGAATGAAACTGGATAAATAATACCGTATGGTATAATGGTCGACCTGAAAGCTATTATTAATATTCATTATGATAACACTCTAATTTAAGTTCCAATTCGTACTATTTACTAGCTGGTAACTTTTACCTCAATAAACTCCTAATTTGCAGCTTATTAATAATTAGTAAGGTAGTTGTTAGGTTCAGGTATGGGGTAAGATTAAGGGATTTAAAATATGGTCATGAAGAATAAGGCATTAATATGTGCTTTATAAGTACTAATAAACAGCCAATATGCTAGTGATATGCATGCTAATAAACTACTAGTTAATAGTGAGAACTGGTCCCTAAACTAAAGTGTTACCTTAGTTATTAATACAATATTAATACAGTATAATTCAAAAAATATTTGAATAGTGTTTTAGACTAGTAACTTTATCAAACAGTTGGTGCAGAATGAGTACTTAATTAGTTGGATATTTGTGCACAGCTCTAGTAGTACAACTAGTAGATATACAATATAAGACCTAAATACAGCTAATATGTTACAATAAGTAGTTCCAACTGTTTGCTTAGACATGCCCTTAAACTCGAACAGACAACTCTGTCTTAAACAAGATTAGGAAATTAACCCTGAGGAAAAGATCACAGGCTTCTGTCATTAAACCGCCAGACTGCCAGGAATCTCAATCTGTGTTGTTGTTTATTTTTTACCATCAGGTGTGGAGGGGATTAACAATGCTGTACTTTACCCCCTCTCACTCCCTCTCAGCTGTTTTTCCATCCACAGGGTTCTCTTTGTTAGAGAGCCAAGCTCTGGCCCTCTGGATATCACCCCACTGCACGGCAACACAAGAGGCAACAGCCCCGCCATGCCAAACCAAACGCACACACAACATGACACTCAACATCTGATCAGCATGACAGACCTAATTGTGTGATGTGACCTAAATTTCCCAGTGAAGTATCATCCAAGCATCATATCTCCCATATTAATTTTGGAAAGCTCAACAGTCTCAGACTGAACATTTCCCTCTGCTGAAGATTTTAATTGCAATATAAACTCAAAAATAAATGATAAGAGGTAAAAGCACATCAGATGGAGTGTGACAGGAAAAGTCCTACAATTAACAGCATTAGCTTTGTTCCTCTGCTATGGTTAAAACTACACAGAGGCCTCTTAAGTTCTACCCGCCGCTTCAAAACAAAGCATTCAAAGCTCATATTACACAGATAGTGTGTGCATGTGTATGTTTACTGGCAGGAGAGAGCCCCGGCTAACCTGTCACACGGATCAGCTTACGTGGGTACAACGACTCAGACAGAACAAAAAGATCCTGCAGAGAACTGCTTCAGTGAACCGTGAACATTCAGGAGAACTCGCGTCAAACAAGAAGAATGCTGATAAGTTTAAATCAATAAAATGGTAGGGGAAAATTTAATAAACCAATAAAATACTATTTAAGGGTCAATGATATGATGCTACTTTTTTCATCCAAAATTAATTTATATATATATATATATATATATAAATTCAACCATACAAAAGTTCAAGTCATAGATAAAAAGGCTTGAATACACCTCTCGTAAACATTTTTATGATTCATTTAGATATTAAAATAATAATAATAATAATAATAATACTATATCAACATAGTGTCAAGAACTGTCCTGATATCATAATAAAGAAAAACTCATTAAAAGGATGCAATTCTTGAAAAGAAAACCTTGGGTTCTTTGGCATATTGTTACTATTATTACTATTATTATTTCTAATAAAAAACAGGTGCCATATTAACAGGTTTATTATAAATATTCTAAACATTTGAAAAACCTTTGTCTGCCAAATCAAGTGACATGATATGACCAACAAAATCATGTCGTGCAAACATTGTAGAGAAACATGCAGAAAAAAAACCCTGAAAATTATATCAGAGCGGATCCCTGTAGACCGTCATGACTGAGTGTCAATGTCAATAAGTCTTAAAAAATATATGATAATTGTACCTCCATATAACATGGCAAGGTTAGTTCAGGTTGTAAAATGTCTAAAGTGGTACAATCTCTAAAAACTGAATTAATAATTACATTTTTACATAGAATTTTTTATTTTTTAAATAATGATTAAGATGTCTACACTTGCATGTATTTAAGGTGTATGGGAAATCATATACATTTTGACTGAAAAATTACATCACATGACATTTTTAGAGTGATTCAATAAAAAAATGAAACTATACAAAAAAAATCATTACATTTGAAACCAACATGAATACAAAGATTACATTTCTAAAACTTGGCACATGCATTTTAAACTAGATTTTTCTTTTTTTATTGGTATTATTATTATTTATTAATTTTGTATCTTGGACATATATTAGAATAGACTTAAATAGCTTCTGATTCTGGCAGCTGAAGTAGAGAAATCTGAAGGGGATAGAAATATCAAACTTGTTTCATTTTGGAGAAGCAATGTCTTCATTTTGGAGGAAAGTGGCCAGATCGAGTGAGCCATAAACATCACTCTCCCATGTGTGCACTAACTCTCTCACCTACACACAACACTGGTATCTAACCGACACACTCGCATTTGTCAGTACAGTAAGATGTACTAATTTCAGTCAAAAACACTCCCACATGACACCAATCCGGCCATCCTGCTCTGGTTTTGTAATACATCAATCCTACCTTGAGTCCCAGCTCCTGAATCCAGTGCAGGCACAGAGAGTGTAGTGTTTAGCCACTTGTGGTAAGTGCCTGTTCCATTTTGTTTAATGTCAGTAAGCCTGTAAGAGCACATAAAGCCAAAGACTCTTAGATGAAGACTGATCTGAGGAGAAGCGCACGTGAGATGCTCCGTTTCCCAAAGAACAACGGCCACAGCTGGTCACCTTTAAATCCTGCAGGCATCCAAACTGACCTTTTGCAAAAGTCCCTTACACTTCTACAGATATTTAAGATCGAGTCCACAACCCTGAAAAGTCATTCAGCTCCAGAAGTAGTACGTAAAATGAACGTTTGTGTATAAGGAGGGAGAGGGAGTGGGGACAGGGTGGGACGAAATTGAAGAGGCCCCTCGAAGTGTGGCAGCAGCTGTCTGCCTCACACACACACACACACACACACACACACACACAAGTGTACAGAGGCATAGGGCCACAGTGTCACTGTCTTGACTTAACAGAGATGCCATTGAGGGACAAACTGTAGGGGAATGCCATCCAAACTGAATCACTGACTGGTCAGTCTCTGCAGATAATTGACGTAATCAGGCGCAGCAACGGAAAAAAGAGATACAAAGAAATAATAAAAAATGCCAAGCAATGTGAGACCACAAGCTGTTGCAGTCGTAGCAAAACGGCACGAATCGCATAGATAGCCAATGCATCAGCATTCATTTCTGTCATGCCTGAAATTCCAAGCGCATTACTCTGCACCGTATTTTAGATGAGGTGCACAATCATATTGGGCAACATGTAGGCATGTAAAGTGTTTGTGCTTCTCCACTTCTCAACACCCTCTTATGTTCTCATCATCGTTGTTTGAAATTATACATGTCTCTTTGGAATATGTGATTTTGAATGCAGCACTGAGTGGTCCAAAATATTGTATGTAGATCATTAAAGCAGGAAAATAAATACATCACTCAGAAATAACAAATTTGAAAGAGACACAAAGAATTGGAAGCGAGAGAACTTAAAATAGAGGAAGACTATTAAAATAGAGGAAGAATGTTACATTGCAGATAAATATGTTAGCTGACTATAGGGATGGGTATTGTTAAGGTTTTAATGGTATTACTTCTCTTACCGATACTGTTTATCGATCTGGTACTTTGTTTATCGATCCGGTACTTTAATGGTATTTTATACCGTAACAAATTAAGAGCTGAATTAACATTGCTTTATATTTTGATATGTAAAATTATTCAGATAACGTTATAGCTGATTTTCTCTTTGTGTTGTTGTTTGATTAACATTGATGGTCCAAGTGCCCGCCACTGCTGTCACTTTAAGACAAAATATACTGACACACATCGGATTTTCTTCCAGCTGTTCACGTCCACTTAAGACATAAACTGTGTTTGATCGTTTGGACCTGCACCCGAAGCCCAAAATGTATTTTGCTTGTCTAGTTGCGGTCTGTATTGGAGCGTGCACACACATTGCAGCCTGGGGAACAGCGTCTCTTGCTCGAATTACTGTGCTTTCAACGTTTTACTATCAAACATGTCCCACAATTTAGCAACAATAAGAGGATATTTTACAACAATCACCGATTGTGCTGTTTCTGACGTTAAGTTTGGGTTTTAGGGAGGAACGAATGCGCACCGCTGTTAAGAGAAGGAAGTTGGGCTAGACGAAACGCGGCTAGTTTTTAATAGTTTTACCTCATATCTTCTTTTTTATAATCCTTAGAAGCCAAAATCGAAATAAAAAATAAAATTAACTTAATATCACAGCCACAGTCCTAAAGTGTAAGCAGCTGTTTGAATGTTTAGTTCTCTTCTCTATTATAATTAAACAGGGCTTTCATATTGCATGCGCTGAAGCTCCTGCACGTGAGCGCGATCTCGCTTCTGAATTGCGAATAGCAAAAATGCATCATGGACAAATGTCTGAACATTATTGCATATAAAAACAGCTGGCGACTCTGGTGAGATAGAATTTGAAGATAATGTCTATATAGCAATAACAAATGTATGTATGTTTTCTTAATCTCTCCAGTACTGACAGCAGAACCGTTAACGTCAGAGCTTATCGATACTCCGCTCTTTCATAATTTAGCCCCGGGGGCCCATTTATTACCAGGTTTCGGTACCCATCCCTAGCGGACTAGTTCATAAAATAAGTAACTTACAACAAGTAAATGAATATATAGTACAAACCACAACCCAGGCTCACTGGAAATAGGTTTGTGTGATGACATTCCTGCAATGTTTCATTACGTTGTTTGTTGTATGCATCACGGTAGCTCGGCAATGAAATGTTCGATGAGTGGCACTAAAAGGAAAGTGCTCTATTGCACTTGAAAATAATGTACCACCTACACTAAACCAAACCGACAGTGTTAACAACGGGAAACGTGAGATTAAAACGCATTTGCTGAAGCAACCATGCCTTTAGCTTGCTTCTACGAGTCTTCAAGCTCTATTATTGTGACTAGTGTTTTACAAGATGCATAACAGAGCGCTCTGCATCACAAGTGCAATGCTTACCAGGTGAGCTACCAAGCAAGTTTACCATGCCATACATACGGAGCAGATTATGTGATGCAAACTTCAAAATGTATTAGTTTACAAATTATACACTGTGGTAAAAGCATTCTGAGGTCGTAACGTACTACTGTGCAAGGAACCTGCAAAATTAAGCATTTATTAATAGATAATCTGGCCCCATAATCATAATTTGTGTGAAAAGGAATAAAAGTTGTTGGTGCTTTCTGACACTAGAGTTAATTTCAGCTGGAAAACTGTAGTGAATTTTATGCAAGCTTTTGCAAAAATGTTGGTAGCGGAACATATTTTCAATAAGTCTATGTTGTTTGAACAGATTTGGGTAAAATTAATTTTAGAAGTTAAACGTGCATTTTGAGATTTGTGATAATATTCTTGGTTTGATTATAGATAGAAAATAAAGTCAACCATAACCACAAACCATGACAAACTGCAAAAATCTATTGTTCTCACAATGTTTTATGTGTAGTAAATATTACTATGTCCAAAATTTTGTGATAAAACTATGGTCTAATTTTCAACACATGTAGCTTGAGTGACGAATGGAGCTCAAGTGTAGTTCAGGCAGACCACAGCGTGACAGCCAGCAACAGCTGACGCTCAGCTGATTGTAACTCCTCCCACTACAATTAAATAAGATATATAAGTACATCTCTACTCACACTTGCCTTAGTCTGTCGCACAGACATGCGCTTACCCTCCTTCATCCCCAACTCCTCCTTATACAGGCATGATGACTTAGTGTCTTGTCCATGGAAATCATTTATCAACTAATCGTTGTTTAATCTGGTCCAGTCTCATTTACAGACCCGTATCACTTCTGCATGGAATTTTATATCTGCTGCATATTAAAAATTCTGGTAATTGCATTAGGCTTTAGGAGTTTCAAACTCCCAAAGTTTGGGAGTTTTTTGGGAAGTTTGCTTGTGGACAGCTCAGAATCTGAACCCTTCAGAGTAAAGCCTGTCACCAAAATAATGTTCAGGACCTCTAGAATAATCTTAATCAAACAGAGTGGTCCTGACTGAAATATCACATACCAGTAAGATGAGATGGTTCAGTGTTTGTGAACACTAGAAGAGAACACAAATTACATCAGTGGTTTCTAAGGAGATCAGAGCTGGAGAGTGTGTGAGAACTGACAGTTGGATCATTTGTAAGTGTGAGATCGTTCCGAGATGGAATAACCGTGACATGTTTGCATCTGCCTGCCAAAGCCACTCCATCTTGACTGTACAGTGAAGAGCACCACATATCGTGTGTAAGACCCATAGTGTGCACTTTACTGGACAGCTACTTGATGGGTGCGTTTATAGGCAATGTGAAAGTTACATGCTGAGAAATATCAATTTTGCTTAAGCAGACATCAGATCATCTTTTCCTGCATGCCATCCCATATCAAAAACAGAAACAGCTTAGAAAAGGAAAATATTGAAAACTGTCTGTCTAATCTGGGCAAAATGTGTATTGTTCTTATTACTATTATTTTAGTAGTAGTAGTGTTAGTAATAAATTATTAATTGATATGCAGAAACAAATGAATAGGTTAAAACAATGGTTGAAACAATTGATATTCACCTTCAAATAAGCAACTTGCATTAATTGAAATGACAATCATGCTGTAATAGGGCTGCACAATTATAGCTGCCACAAAGCTTGCCACAGCACACCGGCATAAGTAATGATTATGAACGTGCCAGAGAAAAAACTGCAAGACGACTGCCATAACATAACACGTTTCATATGGATTTGTTTTCCATTTGAATTGGTTCATTTGTAGACAATTCACTTTCTATAGATATATTTTTCATGCCTGTGAGGCAAACACAGAAATGTAGAGGAATTTTAAAAAATCTTTTGTTTCTTTTCTTTTTTTTGACGCTCTCACAGTTGACTAAGACCTAGACGGCAGAAAGCACACCCTGTTTGTTTTCATTATTTTACAAAAGCACAATGTTTTGTTGCTACTGTGAGTGCACACAAATAAAAGTAGACCGTTTTACAGATTCAAAAGATGTATTATTCTGTATGAGCAAAAATTTGTATTTTAAGTTCAATGCAAATGATCGCACCCACAACTCCAAGTTAACTGTCATGCAGTGAGCGAGCTACTATTCAGCTTCCACACTACCAGCACAAACACTTGAATAGCGCACTTTTTTCTATGTTAACGTTACAGCGAGCGGCCATGTAATGTTGCTACTTGGCGACCTACTTACATGTTTCAGATGATAAGCCACATTTGAGGTCAATGAACGAAACAAACGTTTGGATGTCCGATGTACTGTAATAACCACATAGACCAGCTGTTAATAATCTGTCCGTCACAGACTACATGACTTTGCCACTTCCCATGGATTGTTGTGGGTTTTTTTGTTTTTTTGATCGACTAAGCCTCTTCTCGTCGACTAGTAGGGGGCAGCCCTATTGTAAAAAGCTGCTGTTTTGTTTAAAGCCTCTGCTTTGTTTTTTTGTTTTTTTTGTGTACATATCACATATCTTCAATCTACTACAAACAGACTAGCATGTAGCCATACCCTGCAGTGACCTGAGATTAATGCCGATTAATCAATATCTTAATTTATCATTGGTCACTTCTTAATTGGACTGAAGCTAACCAGCTCCTTTTTACCACACCCTATGTAACATGAGGAAACAGCCCTGTGTGTTTGGGTTGAAAGGCTAGTAACCGACGGGATGGCGGCTAAGTGCATAATAATAGAACTGGCCTGCCCAGACCTGAACACATGAAGACACATGTGGGCAACTCCCCCTCACCATCCACTAGCTCTCTGCATGACATCATTCTCTCAAGTCTCATTCCCATCCAACTCTTCATGCTACAGCCCTGTCTTCATCCCGTGGACAGTAAACAGGGCTGTCAGTGCCAACTAAGCCACATGCAAAGATGATTCATTTAAATGGATTTTGATTGGCAGAATGAAGTTGATTTTGCACACATTAAACAGACAAATGAGATCTAACATGATAGCATCACATGAATGACCTCCAGCAAATACAATGACGTATATGTGCTGTTAATGGTGCAGTGGCTTGCGGTCAGTGTGTCAGAGTTTGTCAAACCAGGACAGATGTGAGAGATAAGAGGAAGAGTGGGGTATCAGGTTTGGTCACAGAAATAATTAAAGCTGCAAGCAGCATTGAAAGGGCCCTCGCACCTGGAGCCACTTCCAACCGGTGGCCTTAGGAAAACAGTGAACGGTGGGCAATATGCATTTAAAGTGGTAAATAGGAGGAATATGTCAAAGTCATTTGTATGTGCCAAACAGCTGGTGGCGCAATGACTATAACTGAATATTGGCATGTAGATGTCTTCAGGCCAGGACTTTTATCAAACATGTGAAATGTTATAGGTGGTGCTATCGAGCCATTTTGCCACACCTAATTCAGAAACCCATAACAGATGTAAAGTTTTGCCAGTTCTGATGCGTGTGCAAAGTTTCGGGAGTTTGAGCATGTTTAGGCCCTCAAAAATGCGATTCACTTAGGAGGAGGTGGTGGTGAAGGAGAAGAAGGAGGTGGAGGAGAAGAAGAAGAAGGAGAAGGAGAAGAAGCAGAAGGAGAAGCAGAAGAAGCAGAAGAACAAGAAATTCCAAGAGGGTCCTCGGTTTGTTTTTTTTTGTAATGAGACCAGTAGTAATATTGGCAAGGGAAGGGCTGACAACATTTTCACAAAACAAAAATTTATTTATTTATTAAAGTTTTTTTATCTATCTATATGTTTTGCTACATACGTAACTATAAACACACACACATATAGTCACAATGCAGAACTGCATGAAAAGGTAATATGACAACTTAAGTGCCACAAACTCTTGCATATTTTCTCACACTTGTATCCTAATTGTTGAGCTCTGCTTAAGACATAACACTTTCAATAATTCTACATAAACTTTTGGTTTCAATGCTGAGACATATGTTACCCATTTGACGTTTCATTTGAGGAGTTTACTTTAAAAGAGAGTGTCAGATTTTTTTTTTATTGCAATGTTTCTATTACAATGTTGTGATAAAAACATACGCTGCTAGAAGCTCTTAAGAAAAGCCAGAAACAACACGAGGAAAAAAACTTTAACACCACAGGCTGGCTTTAAAATGGTTTACACAGAAGCATGTCTTTGACATGTAATATTTGCCTTTCAAAACGAGTCTTGCTCTGTGATCTCAAATGCATCATACTGGAATAAAAACAGTGCAAACCAACTTTTTGCTTGATAGCTCTTTGTTGGCCTCAGCAATAATAGTTTTCCTAATTTCGTTCTAAAACTGACCATATGACTAGCTACTTAAATACATTGAAAAAACAAAAAGACGAAAAGCAAAGCTTGTCAAGACAGACTTTCCAATGTTAGCTTGACAAAATCTGAAGGGATGCAGGTCATGTCAGTTTCTAGAGTATTGTTAGGTGGTGTTTAAGCTTTCTTAGTCAGAAAAGCCTGTAGTACTGTGCTGAGTTTGGTGATGAGCATAGCTTGAAATCGCTAAAAAGATTAAAACTATGAAAAACTAAAACTACTAAAAGAACTTCATACAGCAAATAGCTAGCACTTCTCTAGGATTTTACCTAAGGACTGAAAGTTCACACTTGTAAGTGGTACGCTGGTTCTTGTTAATTTCTCCTTCAAAAACTAAAAAGACACGAAAAGAGAACCGAGAGCAGTAGATTTGACTTCTCATTTCTTCCATTTTGCACATACTGTTTCAAATTAGCGTAAATATGATTTGGGCCCACAACTAGCCACTTGCAGGAAAACCATAAGGTTGATTGTTTAATCCTGTCTTGCAAACACAATGATTCACGTAAATATGTTTATAACAAGATATGGGCACACACAAACGTTAAAGAATCATTACATTAGCAATTTTGCCAAAGTAGAGCCTAAATTCATGTGGTGTTATGCTGTTCTGTACTGTAGTATGTTTGCTAAATGCTTTTATCAATGAAGCCGTTTGCCACCTATATATCAAATAACAATTCACTTCCAGTGAATTCTGGTGTTCAACTTAAACTCATATTTTTACAGAATTTTCTTAAAGTGTAGAGTTGTCCAAAACAAAAAGAAAGAAAGAAAATTCTGTCATCATTTACTCACTGAAACATTGTTAATCTTCAAAACACAAATGAAGATATTTTAATGAAACCTGACAGATTTCTGTCCTTCCACTCAATGTGCATTACACTTCAAGTCTAAAGTTCAAAACATTCCAAAAAAAAAAGTCGATCTCAAGAGTCAAAGCGAGATGCACACAAATCACTCTCAGTTAATTATGCCTTAACACTAGAACTGCTAGGGGTCGCTGTATACCTAAAAGCGCCAGTGGGTAAATTTTACCCACGCACATGACAACTGTATTTATATGGCTAAAGAACATATTATTTCACTGTATTATGCCACTGTCTTCACAAAGAAGTGTCTAGAGTCATGAAATGATTATGTCTAGTCATCAACTATATTTTTATCCTGTTGTTTTATGTTCGAGACTTTTTTAATGCAGGCTACACTAATCAATAATGGTAAGTAGCCTAAGCTAAAAAAAAGAAAGCCTGCACTGACAACGGAAATTAGAAGGTAGTAGCCTAAATATTTGGGTGGTGTAATATTATAATACAATGTCATTAATCAATATATTAAGATAACCCATGCTATTTAAATTACTAAAATAGCCTATAGACAATAATGAGCAATAATAATTCGCCACACTGCATAGGATGATGCGATGACAAATTCAAGCGCAGAGCTTCACCTAAATATTTATTAATTTGTTTAGTTATATAATTTATAATTCGAATAAGAGAACAACACCATTAAACTTTGGGTAAACCAAAAATGTTTTTATTCATTATCATTACATCATATAGATCAGATTTTTGTTTTCTTCAGGAAACGGCCAGACTAGAAAAGCAACACAGTAGCCAACAATAAACGATATGGCAAGACAAAAATTAAACAATTAAGCTCTAATTGGTCAAACAATAAAGTTTGACCAACTAGAGTAACTTTAGGCTAAAACAAGTAAATATGATATCTGGATCACTGTCAGATGAGCCGTCAGATGCTGAGCCGACCCAGGACGCATAACTTACCATCATACTCTCCATCACTCATGGCATTTAGTGTTTCTAATACCTACCTTCCATAAATCACCTTATTTTTAGTCATTTTTAATTTATTTATGAAACTGATAACCACTAAATCAGTGAGTGAAAGGCGTTGCCTAGAAATGTACAATGTTAAAACATAAGCGGCAAGAAAATGACAGCGCGAAAATACATGCATTATATAGCGGGTAAACTTGACCCGCTGGCGCTTATAGGTATAAATGCCCCGCTTTTTGATCTGGTTTTATCTAAATCATTTTAACAACATTGGATTGTAAATTACATAATTTTAGTAAAAGCCAATGACTGGGAGACTTGAATGTTTTATTTTAAATATTTTATGTACATTTGAAAAACTTCACTTTTTTTGCATTCCAAAGAAGAAAGTAATAGATTTTTTGAAAGACATGAGTATAGTGGGTTAAATATGAAAAAAAGTTACTGGTAACTGGTGAGAAAACACAATATGCTACATAACTTTTTTTAAAGGCTCATATGAACCACGTCAGTCAAGCATTGGACAGCTATGTAAACAGTTGGCCACTAACCTAAAACACAAAGTATTCTAAACTAATAAACTGCAGTTACTGACCAAAAAGGCAGTAAACTGAATGTCTTCTAAAAAAATTTAAATGACATTAAAAAATATATATTTTTAATTCTTGATGTTTAAGGTTGCATTACAGTTCTAGGATCTCTACAAAGCATTCTGAATATCAGACCAAACAACATTCCACATTACAACCATACAAATCATTATGAAGTCCCCTAGGCTGTAGAGGAACAATGCAGTTTTTGAAGGCGTTTCACTCTGGAGCGTCAAGAGTTTTTGGCCACCCTAGCCTTGCTAGAAGAAGACTAGAAGGAGGATAATCTACAAAGGCCTTTTTTGTTGCTCCAATAGCTCTGGAAAATCAGCCTTTGTTATCTGTGAGAAAAACAAAAAATGATCTCTGGGATACATCTGTGGCTATTTCAACGTCTGCACAAGGGCTCGCAAAATTTCAAAATCGCAGGTAGCCCTTCGGGCAGACATTCTTCAGATTTTGGTAGCCCAAAATGAATTTAAGTAGCCCGAATAATAAATAAAAACATCGTCTGAGCTTCACTGCGGACAAATCAGCATGATTAAAAACTTCAGTAATTGCTTTTTAATTTTAAATAACAAGTCAAGAGAGTAGGGGTGCAACGGATCACAAAACCCACGGGTCAGACCATATTGCATTATATCAGATTTTGAGTAACAGATCGGACCATTTTGCAGATGAGCAAAAAATATATAGTTCTTTATTATTTAAATAACAGAATACTTCTTTGATACCACAGCAAAAACTAGTAGCATATAGGGATGTAACGATTCACTCAACTCACGATGCGATGTGATGCAATTCACGATACTGATTTCACAATACAATTTTCTCACAATTTTTCTTTTCACAAAATGAGATTTAGGACAAATTATAAATTAAAAGGTGTCCTTTTATTATTTCTGCACATTTCTTTGTGAAATTGAAATATGTCAAATAATAAAAACTAACTTGAAATTTTAAAACAATTCCCAAATCAAATAATTCAATAATACATATAAAACAAATCTCTTCATATAAACAAATTAATGCTTTGGCTGTGCTTTTTCCATTGAAAATAAGTGGCAACCACTGCATTTTAATCACAATCCAAACAAAGATGCTAAATACAAGTTATTTAGATTGCAATTAGATTGTATAATTTCAAAATTTGAAGCAAAAACAAAATGGTTTGATTTTAGCTTTGTGAATGAGATGCAAATTCCACTCTCTGACAGCAGGTGGCGCTTATGGAACAGCAGGTATTTATAGGCTGCTGCCCCTTTAAGACCGAATGCACGGATCCAATATAATGATGCACTTGAGATTTCTTTCTCCACTGTTTATGTTCACTTAAGACATAACCGATTGTGTTTATGAGAATACTTGTCGAGACAGTTATTTTGAGATAATTTTATGTGTATGTGTTCATTCAGATGCAAGGATACACGAAAGAGGAATCAAATCTGTGTACGCGCATTGTCTGAAACCCGTCTTTCTGTGCGCGCTCCGAATGTTTAAATCGCCAAGACTTTAGAAACACGTACAAACGATCAACTATGATCCGTTTTACCCCTACCAGTGGTGGAAAGAGTACTGATATACAAGTAAAAAAAATATACAAGTAAAAGTACCATTACCTTCCAAAAAATTTAGTGTGAGTAGAGTAAAAGTACTTGTCCAAAAAACTACTTGAGTAAGAGTAAAAGAGTAGCCTATTTAAAAGTACTCATGAGTATTGAGTAGTGACTACTGAGCTGTGGATTCTACCCCCTCATAATAAACGCTGTACACCGCAAATTATACCTTTTAAAAGCGTTGTACATTCTGTAATTCACATTCTCTTGTTTGTCAAAGAATGAAGAATTTTTCAGTTTTTGGCAATTTTGGCTGCCAACTATTTAAAATACATCAAAACAGCATGGAAACAGTATTCAGTTGAAGAAAAGATGAAAGTTATTCTCAGTACAATCATCCCCATTTAAATCATAAAGTTTGAAAAAATAGATTTAAAATCATGTG
>NW_015505434.1:1479292-1498487 GCF_001515645.1 Sinocyclocheilus grahami
ATGGCAAATTGTTATGCTGATAATACAATTTGTAAGGAAAACTGCATTAAATAGTGAGTTATTTCTGGGGAAAATTTTTCAAAGGAAAACACACACACACACACGTCTCTTTGCTGAGCCGCGGCGGTCTCGGTGAATCAGCAGCTTCCACAACTGAACGGAACAAAAAGTGTTGAACTTGAAAATTGTTTATGCGAGAGTGCACTTGCTAAATGAAGGCGGATTGTATAAAACGGATAAAAAAAAAAAACAACTTTTCACAGCGTGCATCAAGCGCTCAAACTCATCAAAAGTCAACAAGTTCAACAAGCAACAATGACTTATCCAAGTGACCGCTGCAGAACGCACGTGCGAGAGAGAGAAACGAGGCAGCGCAGATCGCGCGTCTCATACGTGAGTGGGAATTTACTGAACGTGGCACTTGCGGCAGTTAACACTGTATGCAATTTTCAGGCCGTGTAGATAGGCAAGCATAAATACAAATCATTTAGTAAGCAGAAATCCTTAAAATCCTCAAAAATCTTAACATATTAAGTTAGAGGAAGATGCGATTGAATTGATGCTTGAATAATGCACTTCCAGCAGCCATGATAAACAGTTGGCGGTTAAAGTTTTCTATGCACAATTTGATTTGACGAAAGTCACGAGACCTATTACTCTCTATCCAACGTTGATGGATAAAAATAAAATTAAAATAAGCATGCAACGACCACAAACGGAGGAAAATAGCGAAGTAAAATTACCGATACATCACTTAAAATGTACTAAAGTAAAAGTACACAATTTTTAAACTACTCAAAAAAGTAAAATTTCTGATAAAAACTACTTAATTACTGTAACGTGAGTATTTGTAATTCGTTACTTCACACCCCTGACCCCTACAAGCTAGTGAACAACGGAAATCAAGGAAGGAATTTTATATCACGATAGTGGTGAAACATTTTGGTAGCCCGACTGGAAAACACAATAGCTCCGGGACGTCAGGCTAGCGATTTTGTGAGCCCTGTGCACTAGTGTCACACCGATGCACCATTAGTGATGGGCACTGATTTGCAAGGCAAGCAGTGCGCTGCGACCTCCTATTGTCACACTGGTACATCTTCATCACATTCGTCATCTATGGCATGGAGGAGGATACCTTTGATTTACTACCCTTATCTTGCATCCTTGTGATGACTTCAAAAGCCAATGTTCTGAAAGGCACAGCTGGCTTTGCAGAACGAATAGTTGAGCAGACTCTTCTATTAAAGACCTACACAGTATCGCTCAAGCAGAGAGAACACTTCCCAAGGTCTTTCTTGCTGCATTCTAACTGATAAAATCTCCTGCTCTACAAATCTTCATTTTGTTCTGGATGTTTTTGCTTTGAGGTTTGACTCCTTTTTTTTTTTTACAGCTAAAACTGTACTGTCAAAAAATCTACAACCAATAGGAACTCATTCCATTTCTTACTCAATGATTGAATAGCAGCCTGTTCAGTCTTAAGGCCCGGGACAACTTTGTGGAACCCATGATATATCATCTGATAAAAACTACTTAATTACTGTAACGTGAGTATTTGTAATTCGTTACTTCACACCCCTGACCCCTACAAGCTAGTGAACAACGGAAATCAAGGAAGGAATTTTATATCACGATAGTGGTGAAACATTTTGGTAGCCCGACTGGAAAACACAATAGCTCCGGGACGTCAGGCTAGCGATTTTGTGAGCCCTGTGCACTAGTGTCACACCGATGCACCATTAGTGATGGGCACTGATTTGCAAGGCAAGCAGTGCGCTGCGACCTCCTATTGTCACACTGGTACATCTTCATCACATTCGTCATCTATGGCATGGAGGAGGATACCTTTGATTTACTACCCTTATCTTGCATCCTTGTGATGACTTCAAAAGCCAATGTTCTGAAAGGCACAGCTGGCTTTGCAGAACGAATAGTTGAGCAGACTCTTCTATTAAAGACCTACACAGTATCGCTCAAGCAGAGAGAACACTTCCCAAGGTCTTTCTTGCTGCATTCTAACTGATAAAATCTCCTGCTCTACAAATCTTCATTTTGTTCTGGATGTTTTTGCTTTGAGGTTTGACTCCTTTTTTTTTTTTACAGCTAAAACTGTACTGTCAAAAAATCTACAACCAATAGGAACTCATTCCATTTCTTACTCAATGATTGAATAGCAGCCTGTTCAGTCTTAAGGCCCGGGACAACTTTGTGGAACCCATGATATATCAAGCTATTCCGATCTTTCTGTCCAAGTAGTCTGCAACATATTTTGCTCTGTCTCATGCACCAAGCTTCCAATAAGATGTTTGAAATCCTGTATCTGAAAATAACAAATCTTCCCATTTGGTTTTTCCAGGTATCCCTCCTGTTTGACTACCCACAAATCCACATACACATTCTAATACTTTCACAGTAATACCAAACCAGTAATTAGAGCCCTCTTCAACACATTTATTAAAAAAAAGTCATATTCTGATCCCTGACCACAACTTAGTACAATGCACCAACACATAGGGCTGTCGCGGTGAGGGAATTTCCCTTGCGGTAATTTTGACTGGCTCAATAGCGCGGTATGCGGTAATATCGAGGTCATATTCAGAAGACAATGAAACTGAAACCAAATAGCGTTGAAACAGGAAGTGAAGTAAACAGAAGAGAATGACAAAATAACGGTCCACATAACAGAACATAAACCTGACAATAAGATCGTTAGGCTATCATTAGCCTATATGTATAGCAGTTAGCCTAGTTGTAATCTGCTTTTCTAATCTGACTGGACAAGAGACTTTCTATTGATATTTCCACCTGTGCGCGTTCTAGACGGGCTGTCAGTCAGTACAGTTACAGTGTTGCGCCACAAGGTGATGGAAAGGGACTGTCATTCAACTACACGTTTAAAAAAACGCTGATTCATTCATTCAAAGAGACGTAATGAAACACGCTGTTGAAATCATTTTAACTTTGAGCGCCACTTTAGAAGGCTCAGCTGACCAGTTATGCGTCGATGCTAAGACAGAGATTTCACATGACAACCTATTTTCACAAATATATATGACTCGGCCTGGAGGACAGACGCAAGTAATCAGTCGATCTCTCTCATTCACTGTCTGTTTAGGCTTGTTAAGTGCAAATCTACGGAGCCTCTGTACAAATCAGCATGGTACATATTATGTTATCATTACTAACTTGTTAAATATTCAGTCTACATGCATGAAGTGTAAAACGAGAAGGGCATAACCTTACGAAAAAAGAAAACACGCAAAAATCACGGTTGCTGCGGTTCTTGCATTCCTCTGCGGTTTGCTTGTCAATAGCGCGGTATTGCGATATTGCGGTTATCGCGACAGCCCTACCAACACAGTGAGTTGACTCTATGACTAGAGGCCAACCTAAGGGTGCACTGCTTTAGCAGAAAGAAAACACCCTGAACCAAGACATCCCCGATTCAGAATGGCACCATAGCAAAGCTTTAAGACAAATAAGCAGCCAAAAGCAAGACTGCATGGTGCAAAATTATCCTTTGCTACAAACACCAGCACCGTAACCCTACACAACCCACCCTGGGTCAAATCAGACCTTAAAGCAATCAACAGGCAGTGAGCTTACCTTTCAAATACAGTTTCCAATGGAAGTCAGGGCAGAGCCGAAAGGGATGTTTCTGTTATGTGTAGCACGAGTGAGTCTTTATCAAGAATACCAGTCTTTTCACATGGAACTCTGGAGGGACCTCTCCCACCTCTGACTTCCTGTGCATGGGTAATCAGGCCCTCCCAGAACGCCTTAAAAACCATGACCACTAAATCAGAGGGGTTGGGGTTGACTGAAGGCAGAAGCAGAGAAAGGGTGTGCACGCAAATAAACACAAACATGCGCACTCATGCTGACAGAACACATCAGAAAGAAAAAGAAAGCAAAACACATTTTTGAAGATTTTGGGAGTGTCCTCAAGTCCAAAAACTTTCAAGTCAATATATATATATAAAAATAAAAAAATAATAATAATAAATAATATAATACAATTCTGACTTCATTTACTCACCCTCATGTTAATTTAAAACTGACTTTTCTGTGGAACTTTTAACAATAATAATAATAATTTTAAAGAATACCATGGCCACTCTTTTCCAAGCAATGAAAATGAATGGGGGCTGGGGTTGTCAAGCTCTAAAATGACAACAACAAAAAAAGCACTATAAAACTATCATAAAAGTAGTCTTTGAAATCTTTATTAAATCTTACACATCTTCTGAAGTTGACAAAACTCACTGACAATTTTCTCCACCCCTGTAGCTCTTACAGCAAATATGGCACCGTTAGAAATTAGATGTGGAAATATGATATGTGATAAGACATGCAAAAACCACAGAAGTTTGGTATCAAATGCTGTCAACATGCTATTTTTATAATCAATAAAATTTCTGTAGTTGAGTTGTGGATCAGTGAATATCAGCGAGTAAAGAACACACCAAAATTTATTGCATGTTTTTTTTAAAGACTTGTAATACAGTATATTATTAAAATGGAAAAATATTACTTTCATTATATGGAAAAGTGCTAGAATGTTCTGTAAAAATGAATGTTTTGTGTTACATGAAACACAACATTATACAGGCAGAATTTTATTTTGGGGTGAAGGCAGTTTTCTGTACAAAACTATTTGGCATGTGTTATAAAAATTAAATGCCTAGACTTCACAAACCACAACAATTTAAAATATGTGCATCCAATGAATTTGTGAGGGTGGGGGATGCTTTATTCCAGCAATATATTTCAAAGCAAAGATATTTGGCAAAGCATTCTGAGGCACTCAAGTTCTGCCTCCTGAGCAGCTCACCAGCCCATTACAATCTAATGCTTTCCAGGCCTGTGTAATCTAATCGAATGCAAGAGTGGCCCACCAAATGAAGCTATCACACAGTGATTCTCTTAGCTGAACAAAAAGAGAAGACCATTTAAAGGAACAGCTTTAGTGAGATTTATTAAGCACCTGCCATATTATGAGGTCACCTGCTAAACAGCTTTTCAGGGATGAAGCAATACGGGTTAGACATGTCTCATCTACTTTTAGAAATCTCTACATTCATCTTACAATTTTTGGACTCACTGGTCAACTTAATAACAAAAAACAAACAAAGTGCTTCTTTTAGTTTTTCCTGCAGATTACCATAATTATCATAAGTGCACAGCACTAAGGATGCACCGATACGATACTGGTATCGGTATCGGGCCCGATACTGCGCTCCTGTACTCGTACTTGTAAAAATGCCCCGATACCAAACAGCGTGTGAATAGAGCTGTGTCCAGAAAAAGAAACACTGAAAACAGAACAACAGAGAGAAGAATGGAGTTATTAGAGATTAAGGATGTCTATGAAGTACATCTAAGTAATTATTATAATGTTAAACATTCAATATTCACACATGTATAGCGGATGTGCCCGAGCTGATAAGCAAAGCGCGCTGAGTGGATTGAGCGCACGGCGGCACAGATGCGCGAGCTTGTTGAGTGAATATCTCAGACATCACTGGAAAGTTTGTAGCTCGGTCGGATATGTCAAAAGCAAGTAAGTAAAACAATGCACAAGTTACTAAAGTTATTTGACGGTAAAGAGAGAGAGAGAGAGAGAGTCAGAGAGCGTGCACTTCTGTTGCATGATCTTGATTGCTGTTCGCTCCATTAGCGCATGCATTTGGATTAAAACTAAATCGTAAATATAAAACAAACTAAAATTATAGGGGCATTCACTATAAACAAGCATTTATTTTAAACGTCAAGCATACACAACTTTATTTAAAGCAGAAGTGAAACTAGCAGACTGGGTGAAATGCGCTAGGCTGTAAGTGTCTCTCTCATTCTGCACCAACACAAACGTGTGCGCGTTGTGTATGATGTAATATGTGTGGTGCAAATTACATCACCAAAATAGCATGCGCATACTCGTATAATGTATAACGAGTGGTTCCCTGCATTATTTTAGGAAAATGTTTTGTGATTGAAGTATTGAGCTGCTGCAATGGAGCAGCTCTAATGCGGCATTAAAATGAACAGTGAAAGTAACAAAAGCTTATACAAAAAATTTTAACAGGTATAATTAAGTGGAAATAACTGAAGGTAATATCTGTTTGCTAAATGAAGCCAACTAACATGATTCATATTATTATTATTACTATTATTTTGTTTCTGTACCCAATATTTAAAAAAAAATTACAAATGCTGTGAAAATACAGGTATCGGTATCGGCGAGTACCAAAAATGAAAGTATCGGTATCGAAAAAAGCGGTATTGGTGCATCCCAACACAGCACTATATTCATTGCAGCTGGCTTGACCATATATATTTTTAAAATCAAGTACTAGGACAGTAGGGCCTGGTTTCACAGACAGGGCTTAGAATAAGCCAGGTTTAAGTCATAGTTTAATTAGGACTTTTAAGTAGTTTTTATAAAAGTGCCTTAGAAAAAGCATTACTGGTATGCATCTTGAGGCAAATCAATGACACTTACATATTTTAAGATGTGTCAGTGCAAGTTTCATTCAGGTAAAACAGCTCAGACATGCATTTTAGTCTGGGACTAGGCTTAAGCATTGTCTGTGAAATCGGGGGTAGATGTAAGTGATAGCTCAGGCTCAGCCAATATGACTGCACTTACCTGTGCCTAATAAGAAAGGTATGCCTGCATACTGCTTCAGTCATGCTCAAAGTCACAACCTCTCACTTTCCATGTGTGTCTCTATAGCTTGGTGATGCTTTATGTCAGTGGTTCTCAAACCTCTCCATCATGTATCCCCAGCACTGCACATTTGGTATGTCTTCCTATATCTGACACACCCACTTCAGGTCTTGGGAGTCTCCATTAATGAGCTGATGAGTTGAATCAGGTGTGTTGGATAAGGGAGACATACAACATGTGCTGGGCTGGGGGTACTCCAGGACAGGTTTGAGAACCACTGCTTTATGTGAATATTACCATATTTGTCATCACTTTCGCCATCTTAATCTTCAAATTTGACCTGAACTATACTTACACTTAGACTCGATCGACCAAAATTAACCTCAACAGTAAAAACATCCGGGACAGAGTGAAGACAGCCAGTGACAAGCAAGATCCACCCTTGGACCCTTAAGCAACATTTTATGAATACTCTATTTGTTGCCTGTGTGTAAAAAAAAAAAAAAAAAAGCAATAAATTGCTTTATCATGAACGTGTAAAAGAATATTAAATTACATATATACATATATATATATATATGTATGTATATATATATCAGTGTTGGGGGTAACGCATTACAAGTAACGCGAGTTACGTAATCAGATTACTTTTTTCAAGTAACTAGTGAAGTAACGCATTACTTTTTAATTTACAAGAAAATATCCGAGTTACTTTTTCAAATAAGTAACGCCAGTTTCTTTTTTCCCCATTTATTGATTGAATCTCTCCTGTCCCCATGCTGAGAGAAATCGGGAGTACGATGTTACTTTAGTTCTAGAATAAATGTGAACATGCTTTAATTCATCGCACTCACAAAAAAATAAATAAATTAATAAATTAATTAATTATTAAAAAAATTATTTAAAAAATTAAAAAATAAATAAATTAAAGATTTAGTTTTCCTCAAAATGAATTAAAACAGTTACAAGCAACTCAGAATATGACGCAAAGCTGCAATAATTAAATGTTAAATAATACATGTTTTTAATCCCATTTTATTAACAAATTTGCTGCTGACCTTCGATATATATATATTTCTATTCTTTGTTTGGGTTAACATAGTGCTAACTGGTTTAAAAAATTTGCATTTTGACAGAAAAATATGAAGATGCATTTTTCCTCTCTGGCCTGCACTATGTTTAGGAAACTGATAAAAAGTGCATCCACATAAAGTGGAAAGATTCAGAGATTAGCACTATCACTTCTTGTGAAGTGCTAACGTAATTCGTTCACAACAACCCTGGAACTTAATATAGTAAAAAGTAAATGTAATCATATTTTTCTTGTAGATACTGTACATGCACATTAACATGCATTTTATTTACTCAAATCCAAGCAATATGCGCATGTTCACATTGTTAATGTTGCTGGGCAGCCGAGAGTCAGTTCACATGTGAGTAGCTGAAGGAATGTTTATGCGAATAATGAGTCAGAAAGTCCAACCTTGAACTTTAATGCCTTTTTCTCACCTACCGTTAGAAAAATGTGCATACGGTCAAGCGAAAGCAGGGTTTGGTTTCTATCAGCACCTAACACATTTTGGAACTATCTGTTTACATTTTCTTTCTACAGAACATCAACATCAGGTTTTGCACAAAGGGAAGTGAGCTATAACCTAACATGAAGTGTGGACTGCTTTATTCTGGAATCCACATTCAGTATGTGCGTTCTGGAAGACAAGAAAATAAAGTCCAGTGGAACAGAGGTTGGAATAAAAAAGCTCTGCTCTCTCTGTTCTTGGATAAATTCCTCAGTCTCCCATGTCTTCATGCTCTTTGACCTGGACTCTGAAAGCAGCAATCTTAAAGTACTGTGGGAGATCTGGGAGGAAATCTGAAATCCCCCTCTCTTTCATGACATTACATGAGAAAAAGAGAAAGTGAAAAAGATAGTTAGTATAAGAAGGGATAGGCCGGTTATCCCGACCTTGATTCAAACAACCATGGGAATGATTCAGGCAGCTGTGCGGTCCTGCCCTCACAGAACACCCATTCTCAATCATTTTATTTTTTTCAATGAAGCCAAACCCTTAGTAATGTCATCCAGAGAGCTAGCATGCTAGTCCTCAACCCACAAACACTTTATTATGTGTAAACTATCGCAATTTGATTCAGATTCACTAAATTTTTTCTGATTTGATTTAGGTTCATTTGGTTGTATTTTAGTTATTATGTACATTTCACTTCTCTCACAAATACTCTCTCTACCTCTTTCAGTGGTTCTCTATCAGGGGGCCTCACAAAACATCTAACAGGGAGGCAGGTTGACTTCAAAGTATTTAAAGCAATAAATTAAATACATTCAAATAATCAAACTATAAAATAATCTAAATTAAAATGCTAAAATGCACATAAAAATGTAAACTGAAAACATTTATTTTTTTATCCTCTCAATAACTATTGTTTTTATTGAAGAACATGCAGGTATTGAAACATCTGGAATCACAAAATAGGTTTAAACTTTTAATTAAAATTTGAAAACGTCCGTGCTGATAGCCTCGTGGCCAACATACAGCGCCGTTGCTCTACGGGCATCACAAGTTCGAGTCCCAGCTCAGCTCAAAAATAAATCTGTTAAAAAAAAGTCTGTTGATTTTCAACCAGATTTGTATTGTTACAATGTTGGTAATGAAGCATAACGCATCATCTGTCTTTCTAAAAACCACATCTCTATTCTGATGACTGACATGTGCACCTGTGCATGGACAGGACAATAGTCCCTCCTCTCCAGTCATGAGCAACCCTCTACATGTACAAGTAAATCACTCGCATATGCAACTAAATAATGTCTAGCAAGACATTTCTTGGGTTTGCTTTTCTATGAACAGGACGATTTAAGACAATACAGTTGTCAATCCCAAAAACTGACTGTGAACGCAGCCTATGAGAAACACCACCAGCAATTAGCAACAGAAGATAAAGTAATACAGAGAATATCCTATACAGCTGAACCAACTGAATAAATAACCTGCACTAGGTTAGAAAACAACACCAGTTGCAACAGTCAAAACATACTTGATGTAGAAACCACAAACTTTCATAACCGGTGCATATGGTTGCTAAAAATGACACACATTAAAAGCTACAGTGAAATATGACTCAATAATAAAACTATGCATTACCATTTCTCTTACCTTGAGACTGGAATGGTGTGTCTTCATGGGGAAATTCTGATATTGTGAAACATCACCTACTGATCCAGTATGAGAAGTTTGCAAGATGAAAACATGGTGCTAGAGAGTCCTGCAACTCTCACTCCATACAAAACTGCACATGGTCCTACTTCCAGCTGTGTGCAACATCAGCATCACGGTCAATTCAAAATAGTACAGTTTAATTAGGAGACCCACCATCCAATGTCCTTAAACACCATCCTGGCTGTGGCTGTCCTTGGATGTTGCGCTAAACTGCTGAGTCGGTGTCCATCTCTTATTCCACACTACTCCCTTTCCAAATGACCGCCAAGGTGGCAGATACGCAGGACAAGATCGGCAGAATGTTTTCAAGCCGAGTTCAATCCATATCAATCATTAGGGCAGCGAAATAGAGAGAGAGAGAGAGAGAGAGAGAGAGAGAGAGAGAGAGAGAGAGAGCGAGAGAGAGATATCAATAGCCCTTTACAGTAATTCCGGGGAATGACCCCGTTTCATTTCCTCTCTACAGCTGGTTCACTTTCTTTCTCTCTCCTTCTGCAGAAGAAATGTGAGCTAAGAGCCAGTACAGATGCAGTGGCTGGACCTCTAAATGCTGCACTAAGATGGGATTTAAACATTAACCCAAGGAGCGTGAAATAGAGTGTGGAACAGGGCAAAAAAGTAAGCAGGAGAAGGAGAGAGGGGCTTAATCATTTACAGTTTACCATCATGCTTGGCTGTGGGACAACAGATGAGCAACCGGTCTCAACTGGGCAAAAACACAAAGACACAAAGTGGAAGTTTCCACTTTGCTGGCAATTTTCATCTTCCTGGTCATCTGTTCCCAACACACACTTTGAGAAAAAGACATCCTGTTTTTCCTCCATTGTCACTCGTTCGCTACATGGTTGGTCACGACTAAGTTTAGAGTGGTTTATGTTGGTAGGGGAAGGGGGGCTTCCTTAAAGTCTCCAAATGCAGGAGGGTATCCTTCTTACACATTAGTTGCAACAACAATAATGATTAACATGCAGTCGCAAATGGAACACTGTGCTGTTTAAGTAACAGTCTATCTCTAAATATTGTGCAGTAACACTTTTAAGTCAGAACTAGCAATGAGCAAAACATCTGTGACCTGACTTATTATTATTATGTTTTTTACTGATTCTTTATTTTTCTTGAAGAAAAACTATGAAACATGAATGTTTAATTAACTGAGAATTTTTTTTTTAATTTAAAACAAATATATATTTATATTCACCGCTTTAAATAAGAGAGGGTGTTCACAAGACATATTTTAGCTGTGACTTCATTGTATTTGATACCAATTTTTTTAAATGTGCTGGTATCAACTACTAACCTCTGGGCATCGTTACAATCTCTAGTATTGAAAAAACTGCAAATAACTTGTTTTATTAATCTGTTTCTGTTTTATGGTAACACTTTACTTGAAGGGGTGTGCATAAGACTGACATGACACATGTCATGAATATGAAGGTTTTTTTATGCATGTTTATGACAACTGTCATTAAGTGTCATTCGCTCAGTTATGTCATTTTTAATGCAAATATGACATTATTTGACCTAACCCTAACCTATCCCTACCCCTACACTTACCCCTAACCATAGCCCATAACAAAGACATCTCAAACAATGTCATCTTTGCATTAAAAATTACATAACTGAGCGAATGACACTTAATGACAGTTGTCATAAACATGCATAAAAAAACCTTCATATTCATGACATGTGTCATGTCAGTCTTATGCACACCCCTTCAAGTAAAGTGTAACCTGTTTTATTATCAGTTTCTGATAATAACAATAATAATACATTATTAATACATTTTATTTTAATTTATTTTACTTATTCATTTGAATTATTATATAATTTATTATCATCACTAACAATAATTATTAGTAGTATTTCAGAAAACTTCACACAACAGTCAAAGTTGGGTTGTTCACATTCAGTAGGCCCACTAAGAATTAAGCAGATACCACTAAATCACACCAATGACTATTTAGCTAGTCACTTTTGCAACTAGGCTAATCAAAACAATGTAGTCACCAACCTGATTCACAAGAGGTGATGCAGGACTGGAAGGAACAACATGGTGGTTTTGATTTGCATCCTTCCCTGCAGAGCTGCAGTCCAGCGTTAATGTGATTTGGCCATGGCCATATTGGCTAATGGGAAAAGATGTTCCCTCTCTCTCCATTAACCAGGCTTTAAAAAGGCTGCACTCAGGAAGCCCACGAGTTCCATAGGAGACATTTTAAAAACAATTCCAACCTCTTCCGGTCTCTTCCACTTCTGGTCACAAGACTGCAAAGTCAGTAAACACATCAGTGAGCGCACTAATGCACAACACAAACCACACACGCTCCTAAATGGACTGCAGAACAAGAGTCCTCTATGAGTAACATTGGAGGAAAATTTCAATTGAAATACTTTACCAAATGCTCTACCAAAACAGGACACTGCCTAGCAGACCGGGAAACAAACAGAACTGGACAGAGTCGGGATGCATGAAGCAGCATCATTCCAACAGCTTGTCTTGTATTTACCTGTTGAGGCTGATTGTTTGTAGTCCCAAGTGTTTAGCAAACTGATCTTGCCTTTATGGTTTTGATGTTCTGAGTATATGAAAGTTCTGTCTTTTTTCTTTTGCTCCACAGCTAGTCTGCAACTCCCTACTCCAATAACCCCTGACCTCCAGGAAGTAGACACAATAGACTGAAAATAACGAGAGGCCACCTCCTCCTCCTTTCTCCCTCTCTTCTTTTTCCTACACTCCACTTTGCCTTAGATGACAACAACAGCCTTTTCAGTGAAGAAGAATGCTTGCAGTTACCCAAATGATACCTGTCAAGACTCAGCGCTTTGCCCTTGTATCTCCGCCAGGATTGCACAAGAGCTCACTGGGTCTTTTCCATACATGCCAAGACAGCGCCAGAACAATATATCCATTAGAAAGAACATTCTGCTTTGATGCAAAGTATCTGCACATAAAGCTCACTATTCCTCTTTGAGAGTATTAACTGGGTGTAATTAATATTAATGTGTGTAATTCATATCTGACTGAGTAATACTAATTAACAACATTTATGGTTATTTCATGAAATTATACATAATTTACCTGTTATTACTATAGTAAGTACATATGATGTGTAACAAGAACACTAAGAACGACCTAAAATGAACTACTAACTAAGATGAATAAATTGTGATAAATATAATAAAATACTGTACACTACTGTTAAAATGATTTTTTTATTTTTTGGGGGGGATGTATTAAATTGATCAAAAGTGACATTAAAGCAATTTATAATGTGACATTAGATTTCACATAAATGCTGTTCCTTTGAACTTTCTATTCAAAATACCCTGAAAAAATATCTCACAAAAATATTAAGCAGCAAAATTGTTTTTGTCATTGATGATCGTAAGAAATGTTCTTGAGTAGCAAATCAACATTTTAGAATGATTTCTGAAGGATCATGTGACACTGAAGACTGACGAAATGCCTGTAATTCACACGAGTATATATAATATGTAAAATATGCACAATATTAGTGTTTTTATCATCTTATTTTACTGGATTTTTTATCTGCATTATTACTGTATTTCTGCTCAATTTATGGCAGGCTTGATGAGCCTAAGATACTTAAATAATAATAATAATTTTTTTTAATCTTACAGACAGCATATTTTTGCACAGTAGTGTACACTGTTAGCGAGTATTTATTTTTATTTTTTGGCCACAAAATACAACATTCTGAATAGTTGTTAATGGATAAAAGATGCATTTTGCATAACAAGTACTATTAGAGTGTACTAGCAAGATCCAGCCCTACTAAGACAATAAGATAAGTATCGACAGTTTTGTAAGATCTCAGTAGAATTCATACAGCTTTGTGAGTGAGCATGTGTGCGTGTGTACACTAGCAGTCTTTCTCACTTCTCTCCAGTAGCCTCTTGTGATAATATATGTCATCCAAGTCACCCGGCATAATCCAATCTCAAGCCAAGGCTAACCACAGCCAGCAAATCACATTCAGTGCAGAGCCTAGAATTTATTTGGGCCAAATCTAATTGTCCCTATATACCTAAAGAAGCGAGAGGTACAGGAAATGGAGCCATGGTGTAGTGGAGATAAGGAAAAAGAGGCCGCATCCTGGAGCATCCTTCACACGCTTCTCTTGCACGGATTAGATAAGTCCCAAACAATACCACGTCTGATGTTTGTCAATCAGTTATTTATGCCTGGCCTGCCATATAACTCTGCAGCAAAGGAAAACTCCTTTAAGTGGCAAATATAATGCACGACATGCTGCGAGTGACTTGAGGAAAGAGATGTGAATGTGGGCCACTGGACAGATGACTTGTGATCAGTTTCTACTACAATCTCATCCACATTTTCACAGCAGAACTGGATCTGAATGCGAGCCTATAGAGGCTGGTGCACTATGAGACAACTGTAAAAGTAAGAATAATTTCACCAGTGCATTATGATTTTAAATACATTGCATTAATTAAAAACATTACATTAACATAATACATTAGAAGTTCAATTAGAGCACATTGCAGGTAATAAAAACTAAATAAACGCTAAAGAATTGTATACAATTATATTATCTATACTCACAGTATTTTAAATTGTAAGCTAAATAAAATGATAATTACAATATTTGTTGATTATGAAGGCACTTCACAATTGTGACTGTTACAATCATGTTACAAACGTTTTAGGTATTTTTGGTTTTACTTTATTTTACAGCACCCTTCTTAATTGTACATTTAAGTACCTAATAATATTATTAACTTACTATAGGGTTAATTGCATGTACTTATGCATAATTTACTGTTACTACTATAGTAAGTACATGTAACATGTTTAACAAGGACCCTGTAAAATCAACTGTTAGGCTACCGTATATTTCAGCCAGCAAAACAGTGTTAAAGGGGTCCTATTATGCTTTTTCACTTTTTCAACTTTAGTTAGTCTGTAATGTTGCTGTTTGAGCATAAAAAAAAGATCTACAAAGTTCAAAGTCCACTTCAAAAGGAGATACTTTATTTAACAGAAATCACTTTTCAAAAACTACAACGAACGACTCGTTTGGACTACAACGCATATTTCCCGGGATTTGTGATATCACAAAGATCGACGAATGGGATGAGACCTGGTTGAGCTGCACTAGAGAAGGCAACAAGTGTTATCACCATGTCGGAAACACGCTAGCTTGCCCAAAGCAGACAAACTTAGAGTGGTTACAATCATACAGGTTTAAATCGCGCTCAAATTGATTTGAATTTGACGCAATATTTACACTGAAGCTCACAGGCGGCTATGGTAAGCGGCGTGACATTTCCATTAAAAACATTGTGCTGATCTTGCCACATTTATCACCAGTATAAAAATATTTGTGTTGTTAATAGAGACAATGGAAACTGCAGCCTGTGCTGAACAAACACTTATTTTGGCTTTCCCTTCTTGCTGATTCTACAGATAAGAGACAGTGCAGGTCATCACAGCCTGGTGTGTCACAGCTCTCCCATGTGCCACTCAAATGAGTTTGCCACAAATAAAAGTAGTTAGCTGAATATAAAGAAGCTGTCTGTGGTTCATAAGGAAAATGAACCACAGACAGGCACACTTGATAAGGAAAGAAACTTCTGAAGGACAACTGTGACTGCTGTACTACATTTTGCTTGTCAAAGTAAAAACCAGGTCACTGATCAATAGACATTAACCTAATGTAAAGTTCACTCAGGCATCTGTTAGATACACAGACACTTCAGTTTAGCTAGTTAAAATAGTCCACTAACAAAGTACAGTCATACAAAAAATGTTGGGGCATACACCATGGTAATATGATGTTATAATTTAAAGTATATTGGAGCAGATTTCAGAGCAGTTTTAGCAGTGCCCCTACGGGTGATTATATATATATATATATAAAAGACATTTAAAAGGTTATGGATTACGTCTAAGCACTAGCTGCAGCACACCAAGTGGTAAGGCATGGGCTAGTCATCTGACCGAGATGGAGAGAAACAAAGGGCCATGACATCAATAAACTCAGACATACGCAAACAGGGTAGGCGCACTCTTTTCTTCAGTTCCCTCCATCCCTGCTCTTTGATCCAAGGGGGCGATAGTTACGCTAGCATAAAAAGGTCAGCGGGGTGGCACTTTGCCTGCATGAGGCAACTGCCCTCCTCCCCGATCCCCTTTCCTTTCTATCTATCGCTCTCAAAGTCACATGTCTCCGTCAAAGCTGCGTCATTCACATTCAACACATTCTTCTGGCCTTGGCACTGGCAGCCTCTCTTCACATGACTGGAGCACTGCTTAGGTCTGTCCGACTGCCTGTCCAAACAATCCCCTCTTTTTTAGTACCCAACACTCTGTGCACAGTGCAGCCCAAAATGGACAGCGACCTCCTTGGCGATTCAGGTGTCGGGAAGAAAACCCACACAAGACTGTTAGTTTTTCAGCTTGCGTGGCTGCATCTAGTACACAAAAGCCAAACATAAGAGCTAGAAAAAGCTAAATAAGCTTTCACACCTTTTGAACAAAATCATGGAAATTCATTTCCAAAACTTTCCTTTACTGTTATGCATAAAAACACAGCAACTGCAATCACAGAGTGCAACTTCTCACAGACATAAGTTCTTTTGTAAAGCTGTGCATAACTAAAATTATTTACATTGAACATTTCCATGTATTGATTTCCTTGGTTTTTCTAGGCCTATTTTAATTTTCCCTGATATTTCCATGACCGTGAAAAATAATTAACATAATAAATAATTAAATAAACACCAAATAATGTTTTTCTAGCTGTTTTTCTATTAAAGTTGTGACGGAACAGAACTAGCAACAGGTCTGTTCTTCTGTATTTTGATGTATATCCAAATGAAATGAAAAACTTGGTTCTATCCATCAGTTGTTGATTGGATGGAAAGAGATGTGAATGCAAGTTTGCAGTAGATTGTAAGTTGAAGTTTAAGCAGACTATTTTTTGGAAACATCCAGCATATGTCATTACAGAGAAGGTATGACATTTTAATAAAAAATTACAAGGTAAAAATAAATAAGTAAATAAATAAATCAGTAAATAAATAAAAACACAAACAAACATCCATGGATGAAACAGTCATAAGAAGATCAATAACATGCATTTAGCCTATATAATAGATAAGGTGAAATTACATTTCAAATGTACAAACTTGATTTCTAAAGTACACAAAACTCATTGCATAATTTATGTGCAATTTCCAAGCATGTTTTCCGAACACTCTCTAATGGTTTCCATTGGTTGGTCAAACACAATCCCAAAACACCAATGTTTTGATAATCTCACAGAACATCACAGTGTCTACATAATTTAAGCAAATCATCCTACAAAATTACCATTAAGCTGTGATAGGAGAAAGTAATTTAACATTCGAATAAAAAAAAAAAAAAAAAGTTTCACACATGCAGCAGATTCCAGTTTAAATTTAGTGGAAAAATATGTAAATGGTGGTCATCAAACAGAGAATATAATAACCCAGTGAATGGTTCAGGTTCCAAAGTCAAGCATACAAACACTCTGCGGTTAAAACACCTGCAGGCTGCAAGCACCTGCTCATATAGAGACCACAACAGAAACTCTAGAGCCACTCATCTGCAGTGTAAGTCAGGTGTCTTTGTCCAAGACCCGTAAGATCAACAAAACGTGCAATGAGGAAATTAAAGGAAAACACAATCCCAAAACACCAATGTTTTGATAATCTCACATCACAGTGTCTACATAATTTAAGCAAATCATCCTACAAAATTACCATTAAGCTGTGATAGGAGAAAGTAATTTAACATTCGAATAAAAAAAAATAATAATAAAAAAAAAAGTTTCACACATGCAGCAGATTCCAGTTTAAATTTAGTGGAAAAATATGTAAATGGAGGTCATCAAACAGAGAATATAATAACCCAGTGAATGGTTCAGGTTCCAAAGTCAAGCATACAAACACTCTGCGGTTAAAACACCTGCAGGCTGCAAGCACCTGCTCATATAGAGACCACAACAGAAACTCTAGAGCCACTCATCTGCAGTGTAAGTCAGGTGTCTTTGTCCAAGACCCGTAAGATCAACAAAACGTGCAATGAGGAAATTAAAGGAACCCGTACTGACCTTGAGAGTTGAGCAGATTTACTGGAGTGAAACTTAATCCAAAGTTCTTGGGGAAAAAAAGGATAATGAAGGTTACTGAACTAATAATCAGACCAAGTCAGGAATCAAATGTAGACTGGAAACAAGACATCTCGAATCAGCACTTCTGGAGTGGAAGGAGGCATCCACACCACTGCATTAACATCAAAAACAAGCCTGTGCACTGCATGGTCTATATTAGAGGTCTTTTTGCTTCTCACAGCTATACACATGAACAGTATATCTCTGTTGGCACCATGCCAGGCTGGAGATATCAAACCACACTGAACAGCCCTTCTAATGCAATCAGGAGAGAGAGCACTCTCGCAAACTGTCGCTGAGAGCTCTCTTGCTTTCACACACTCACTTGTGATGAGGGGGGGAAGGGTAGTCTGATGTGAGCCAGGGCCCAGCAGACTCACGGTAACCTGAGAAATTACACGGGGCGGCGGCGGCATTTCACAGCTTGTCTCCAGCCTGACCCCTCCTACACACTAGTGGCCCACTGTGATCCTGAGTAGGGACAGGGAGAAACTGGGAATCATATAGTCTAATCCACAGCCTAACCAAAACCCAGAAGCCCATCTTAAAAACCTCTTAAAGGGGTGGTTCACTGTTTTTTTTCTAGGCTTGATTGTGTTTATGGAGTGCAGTCTAACATGTGTTAATGCTTGGTTTTTTTAAAAACACATTATTTTTCGCGTAATTTACCTTTATTCCACACCGCTCTGTCCCTTCTCTGAGAAACGTGCTGATCATTTCCTTCTTTTATAAAGCCCCTCCCTCAGAAATAGGCGATGGGCTCTGATTGGTTAGCTAGCCCAGTGTTTTGTGATTGGCTCAACCTTCTCTAGTGCGCGTCTGAACGTCCCGCCCCTCACCTCAGCGGCATGTGCTCCGGTTGTATCGTAAGCAACAGCGCTGTTAATATCGCTTATCAGTTTGAGCCAGATTAAGAAGCAGAGGATATTATTGAAGAGGATCGTGCAGAACCTGTGCAAGCACGGCTTTTAATGGTAGGCCTATGTTTTTTGTTTGTTGTTGTCTCATACTTTTAGATACGATGTTATTTGTAAATGCTACTGCTTATGTTAGCTTTTAATATACAGTTTTATCCTGATTAAAGCTTTAATACAGTACGGCAA
>NW_015505434.1:1498641-1503521 GCF_001515645.1 Sinocyclocheilus grahami
GAGAGAGAGAGAGAGAGAGAGAGAGAGAGAGAGAGATGCAGAGCGTGTGTAGAGCAAGGGGACGCGAGGCACAGGATTGAGAATCGCTGCTTTAGAACATCGATTTTGAAACTTGTGAATCCATTAGAATCGTTAGAAGACAGAATCGCGATTCATATATGAATAGATTTTTATGTGCACCTCTAGTTTTCTCTTCCTCTTCTCTAAAGCAGCGCAGCATGGCCTCGCCCCCTTTGTTGCCTTTTCCCGAGGGAGGAGATAAGAGGTTTGTTTATCTGGGTTTGTTACGTCACAAACTCGGGAAGTAACTTGTTGTAGTTTTTTATACATATACTGTATTATTTATATTTTTTGTTTTTGTAGGCATTAAACCGCCAGAATTTTAAAAGACGATATATCCGTTTGCATTGAACTTTCAGCTTCGTAACTTTGCAGATATTGTTTATGCTCAAACAGCAGCACTACACTAACATTAAAAAAG
Organism: Sinocyclocheilus grahami; assembly: GCF_001515645.1. NCBI lineage: Eukaryota > Metazoa > Chordata > Actinopteri > Cypriniformes > Cyprinidae > Sinocyclocheilus > Sinocyclocheilus grahami. Next base: position 1,499,123 of record NW_015505434.1, read on the forward strand.
TGAAATCGCAATGAACCTACCCCTTTAATGGTTCAAACCCAAGAAGTGGTCTTGCCCATACTAAATAGGTAACAGTTTACAATAAGTTTCAATTTGATAAAGAGTTAGTTTACTCAAAAATGAAAATTCTGTTATCATGCTAAACAACTGAAACATGCTAAATTCACATACTTGTTTCTCCAAAAAAACAATGCTAAAGCCAGCTATTTAACTTTGTCGGAATGCCTGTTTTTGTTTTGGTCTGTGTGATTCCGCCCACTGCCAGTTTAATCAATAGTATTTCAACATCCCTGGTTGCCAGAGAGCGGAAAACAGCGTATCGCAGCCATGGAAGTCAGCAAACAAACTGGGTCAGAGATCCCATGATTCTCAGCAACTTACAATGTATAATTGTCAATCGCGTTCATTCCTGTTGCATGTCCTCAATCTGACAACCTGCATGAGTGTCGCTTTTGAGGAGAAGGGGATAGGAGAAACAATATTTTGAATTTGGACAGCAGTACCCATTTCAACCGCTAGCTGTTAATATTACATACTGTCTGCACCTTTACGATGTTTAGAAATTTTGCATTATTGTTCACTGTTAGTTCAAGGTACTTAATGCATAAACTTACTGTAAAGTGTTATCAAAACTTATCAATACCATTTTAATACTTAATACATACCTTTAATACTTAATACATATGATCTACATTGTCATATGAACAAGCAGTCAGTAATGATACTGATTCTTACTGATTTAACAACTTTAATTACATAAAGTATGTAAGGTTCGAAAAATCTGGCTGTACACATACAGTTCACAAATACTACGCTGAAGATAACATTTACATCAAGCATAAAAGATAAAACCAAAGTATACTTTGTGAATGTTTGAGTACAGCAGGTAAAGACAATGTAAGAGAAACATGCTTTTCTCATCAATATTTTACAGGTTCCATTTAGACTTTTAACTCAAATTGAGTAAAATATAATTCCTTTTGCCATGGCATTATTGATGCAGTGGTGGAGGACCAGTGGACCAGTTAATAGTAAAGCAGGAATCACTGCCATAAACCTTTAGTGTGCCACACAATCTCAGGTTACAGTTTGTGCTTTCTAATGCCTAGATTTTATTAGTGCATTAATGAAGATTGTTTTTCCGTGCTTGCACAGAGATTGTGGTTTGTGAGGCTACCTAGCACAACATCTCATATAGTACACAAGAAGAGTCTCTATTGTGACAATGCAGAGAAGTAGAATTTTTGGTTATGGCCAAAAAGGTTCATTTTATTCTGGTGCAGCACAATAAACTAATCCAGGTTGCATATCTGAAAGCCTCTACAAATGCTCTGATGTAATGTCGTGCCACACAATCTCAGGTTACAGTTTGTGCTTTCTAATGCCTAGATTTTATTAGTGCATTAATGAAGATTGTTGTTCCGTGCTTGCACAGAGATTGTGGTTTGTGAGGCTACCTAGCACAACATCTCATATAGTACACAAGAAGAGTCTCTATTGTGACAATGCAGAGAAGTAGAATTTTTGGTTATGGCCAAAAAGGTTCATTTTATTCTGGTGCAGCACAATAAACTAATCCAGGTTGCATATCTGAAAGCCTCTACAAATGCTCTGATGTAATGTTCACAGGGCACACGTGTTTTCTTTTACAGTAAATTTAGATTATTATGTCAGTCATTCTGGAGTGTCACTACAATAGCCAAAACTGATTCTTCAATCCCACACGGCTCTGTTTTCCAGCACAGGTCCCTGCAGCCTACTCATTTCGCTCTCTCTCCAACACCTCCTCTTAATGTGCTGAGGCCCATAACTAGGCTTTATTCCAAATAAAGAAAAGGGAAAGAGAGAGAAAGAGCTCTCTACAGCCATCTGGGAACCATCAGCAGTGGCAGCACAGCAGCACAGGAAATGGTCTCCATGCTGCTGTCAGGCACCTCAGCCTGCAACAGAACGACACGTCAGGAGCAGAAGAGCAGCTGAGGAGAGAACAAGAAAAAGACAGAGAGAGAGCGCAAGGGGGCAGATGAGGAGATTCAAAAATTTCTTCTCGTCCCCGTCAGTCTTCGACGTGCGTTCACGACAGTACCATGCATGCGTGTGGTGCTGCTGACGCAGGAACTGGCGTTCTGACGTAGAACCCAGATGCACTGCGGCTTGTTTGCAAGCAGAGGAATGCACACGCATGCGTCGTGGTACTCTCATGAATGCGCGCCAACTGACATGGAAGAGAAGAAATTGCTGAATAAAGTCATTATTTTTGTTTTTCTCGTAGCTTCATAAAATTACGGTTGAACCCCTGATGTCACATGGACTATTTTAACGATGTCCTTACTATGTTTCTGGGCCTTGAACGTGGTAGTTCCCTTGCTGTCTATGCAGGATCAGAAAGCTCTCAGATTTCACCAAAAATATCTTAATCTGTGTTCCGAAGATGAACAAAGGTCTTACGGGTTTGGAACGACATGAGGGTGAGTAATTAATGACAGAATTTTCATTTTTGGGTGAACTGTCCCTTTAAGGGAGAACGAATCCAATCGATATGGCTTGTAATCAGGGTCAAGACTGCAATCAATTTAATCAAATAACTCTACAGCTTCATGCAAGATTTGGTGAAAGAACAGAAAGAATTTTTTTTTTTTTTAATTTAAAAACAAACTATGTTATGCGGAAAAAAGAGAACAACAAAAACTGAGAAAATTAAAGTGTGAGACTTCCATTTCCTTCTTATCTAATCTCTGCATGGGAAAGAACAAGACTGAACAAATATCCCCTGCAAATAAAAGCTTCCATCTGTTTACAAACTGCCTTTTCCTGTAAGCCTCTCATTGCTGTACATACTTTCGCAGTTCAGCACTTTGGCCAAAGGCTAATTCAGGATCAGCTGACCAAACAAAACTAGTCTAGATATGTAGACGATGACACATAGAATAATAAAAGCTAATCAAACATGTTGTGAATCAGATGTCGAAGGCATCGATAGCAAAGGGCCACTGAGCACTTCAGCAGGTTATAATTAGCTAAGCTAAGAGTACTTCAAAACAAACATTACAGATAACACCAGGAGCACATGACTAAAGCGGGCCTCTAGATACAGACAGAAAAACTGTGAAATAAAACCATTTCTTGAGAAACTGACCAAGACAGAAAGGTGCTAGCAGGAAAAATAATTGAATTAATTTTATGATCCTGAGCTACTAAACTGGGGCTATTAAACACATTAGTCATTGCTAGGTTTGCAAAAAGGAGGAAAATTTCCAGTAAATTTCGGAAATATTCAAAAAATTTTGGAAACTTTACAGGATTTGTTGGAATATTCCAGGGATTTTCCACCCCTTTGCAACCCTAGTCATGGCACAACAAAAAAATATTTTTTTCAGCTGTTCCAGTCAAGCCAGTAGTTCAGTTTTTTCTTTTTTACTGCACTGCTAATATTTACACTTAGTCTTATCCTATATAATATAATCACAATTTATTTTTAGCAATGCATTTTTATGTGCCAAAAACAGTATTTAGATTTCCAAAAAATAAAAAAAAACTACTTACCAAGCAACCAAAAATACAGTAAAAACAGTAATATTGTGAAATATTATTATAATTTGAATTAAGTCTTCAATTTTAATATATATGTTAAAATGTAATTTATTCCTGTGATGCAAAGCTGAATTTTCAGCAGCCATTACTCCAGTCTTCAGTGTCACATGGTCCTTCAGAAATCATTTTAATATGCTGATTTACTGATCAAGAAACATTTCCTATTTTTATCAAATGTTGAAAATTGTTTTTGTTGGTTGATATTTTTGTGAATATGGTGATGCCCTAGCATTCAAAAGTGGGGGGCAAGTAATATTTAAAAAAATAATACTTTTATTCAGCAAGGATGCATTAAATTGATAAAACATTTAAAATGTTACAAAAGATTGCCATCACAAATAAATACTGTTCTTTTGAACTTGCTATTCATCAAAGAATCCTAAAAAAGTATCATGATTTCCACACAAAAATAATAAGAATAGTGATATAAAAGTAAAAAAATTCAAATGTGATATTAAATATTAACATAAATAAAGATGTTTGTCAAAATCATGCAACCTTAAAGGGGTCATATGATGCTATTTTAAAGATCATTATTTTGTGTATTTGGTACACTGTACATTATTGTAGGTCCTCTATGCCCCGCCTCTCTCAAACGCATCGTTTTCAACAAAGCCCCCTCCTTTGACAAGCGCAGTCTGCTCTGATTGGCCAGCTGACCCAGTGCAATGTGATTGGCCGAACACCACAAGCACGTGTCGGAAATGTAACACCTCTTACCATAACTTCAGCTTTCAAAGTAAATATCAAGACAGTTAATAATGTTGTTTGTTTTACCATCAGTTCAAGCCCGAAAGGGCAACAGAGT
>NW_015505434.1:1511069-1511885 GCF_001515645.1 Sinocyclocheilus grahami
TAGCAAATACTTAAACTAATAACAAAACATACTTACATACATTTACCCTTTTTTTTTTTTAAATAGCCTTTGTGCACAGCCAGCCTTGTACTCTTCTCGGTTCAAAAAAGCTGTCGTCCATAAAATGCGTTGCACAAATTCGAACATCTGGGTTGTGCTGTTCTGTTGTAAATAAATCTTAACCAGTGATTCCTAATTGCATCTACTTCCGGAAGGCCAAATAAACTGCATTTGCTTTCGCACTGAATCACACAGAGTCTCCCTGACATGGCTGCATCAACACTACTGCTGTTCCTGAAACCACGCCTTCTTTCTTTGCATGCACATTTGGGCGGCATTATGCTAATATTTCCACATAGTGACATAGACATGTGGGGGCGTGTTAGAACGAGCCATTTTAGGTAGGTGTGGCTGACTCTTAACTTTTATAAAGAATATCTCTTTGGATTTGAGACTTTAGTCTTTGCAACTTTACAGATCTTCTTTATGCACCAAGAGCTTGTAACACTCCAAAGAGAAAGGAAAACTTGAAATCGCATCATATGACCCCTTTAATATGGAAGTGGTTTAATACAACAACAGGAAAAATCAAATGCAACTATGTTTCCAAAATTGTTTCCCACCAATAAGGAATGTAAATAGCCTGCATATAAAATGTTGTGCTCTGGATCAAACTGATGGAGCCCTGGTGAATAATGAAAAGACTCTTGAGCTTCCCAGCAAAAAGAGAAAGGTCACAGAGTAAAGGGAGAGACTATGTATGGTTGTGTGTGTGTGTGTGTGTGTGTGTGTGTGTGTGTGTGTGTGTGTGTGTGT
>NW_015505434.1:1512221-1514551 GCF_001515645.1 Sinocyclocheilus grahami
GTGTGGGTGTGTGTGTGTGTGTGTGTGGGTGTGTGTGGGTGTGTGTGTGTGTGTGTGTGTGTGTGTGTGTGTGTTTTAAAGGGGCAGGTCCCCTTCCCTGCTCCCAGACACAGGCTGCCTTTGGAGGCCCTCTAGAGAGCAGACTGTGTGAATAAGTTACGACAGCTGAGGCCTGTTCCCTAACCACTGGAATCCTAAAACACACACCATCCTGCCAATAAAATCAAATCAACCGAGCAACAAATGCTTATCCAATGCTAATGTAATGCTCTCGTGAGAATCTGCATACACCTAAGGAACAAGAGCTCGCTTGAGCAAACCGCACAGATCACCTTAAATGCAGCTACATGATCGTACGGATCCCAAAATGTCAGCATCATACCAGCTGTTTCCCAAGAGGTCTCAAAACATTTTCTATTACATCTGAATAGGGTAAAACTAGAGTCTTTATACTGAACCACTATATATCAAGTATAATAACAAAATGTACAAATGTATACTTTTGTATGTATACTTTTCGTCTTGTATACGGATTTTTGCGACTTTTGTGACTGTTAGTCACGCAGAAATGTTTTTATGTGTTAGAGGTTAACAACTTGTATTAATCTTTTTTTATTATTATTATTGCAGCATATTATTAGTTACTCCACAGCTGTTCCAAAAAGTACAGACAAACCTGTTTGTTATCTGCCTATTTTTATGAAATGTTTCAATTATATCCTCTCTAAAAACCATTCAGACAATAATAACAGCCATAGATGTGTTCACTTTTTAAATGCCAAGACCTTAAAAAGACTGAAAATGCACTCCACTAAACCAATGTTTACATAAGCCTTTGTTTTTCTTTTCGAAACGGTTTATCACCTGGAGTGTAGAAGAAGCACAATTGATGCAGATTAGAATTGTGACAGCTAATGATGGGATTGGCCAGTGTTTTTCATAATGCTGAGCCATTATATAATCTTGATTCTGATAACTCTTTCTGACAAAAATAAGTTCAGATCAGAAAAATATAAGTTCAATTGTATACTAGGGATTTCAGTCACAAAACGCCTCAGCTGAAAGAGGAAGCCACAAATGGCCTTTTCAGCCTAAAATGTCAACAATGTCAACTGTTACTTTAACAGCTGATAACAGAATCTTTGGCAGAGAAAAGCAGTGCGCATGTGGGAAAAGATCCAATTAAAATGGGATGTAATGTAGCAAAATGTAAATGACGATGACTTATTTACTTAAAAGTGCATAAAATAATTTTAAAAAGAGAGAATAAAAGTACCTGACAAAACAAATACTGCACTATAATAAAGGTGCCCAACTTGAATTTTTGACTTTGAAAGGCCAACAATCAAACCTGATTTAGGGCCACTGGCAAGTCAATGTAGCATTATATCCAAATATATAATATAAAAAATATGTATTAGGCTATATGTATATGCACAGTCAATTCACTTATAGTCTCTTGCCTACTGTACATCTCAATTCAAAAATGAAACAAAAAGAGTTAAAACAAACATATTTTGATGATAAAGAGAGAAATGCAATGTGTTTTTCCCCTTACAATGTAAAAAATATATATTTTTAAAAGTTTTCAATGTCACTTTTAATTCAATGTCAGGGCTCCAGACAAATCACTTAAAAAATCACTTAAGGAGCCATTGGCTCATATAAGAAACAAAATAAGCACCAAATTATTTTTAAACGTGTTTTATTTCTCTCTCTCTCTCGTTTAACTCTCTCTCTCTTTAACATTTCAGTCATACTGTCATGTGTTTATGTCTCCCCTCCTTTTACAGAATCATCATTTTAATCCAGCTTGCAGATGTCCTGGGAACTAAGATTCACTTAAAGTGGGAACAATGTCTTTTCCAATGTCAGAACTTTATACAGTCACAAAGAATTGTTTATTACACATAATCTGTGCCAGTATCACGGACCATAGCTATATCAGCATCACTTGGCCATTGAGTGTAGTTTGGGCTCCTCCTCAATGCATCCTATAAATGTTGCCATATGTTTTGCACACACTAACCCTTTTCTTCATTAGTAACATGCAATTATATAAGAGGTGTTGAATTTTATCTTTAGCTCCTTGCATTCTTTCTTATCATGAAGCCAACAGGTCAAGTAAAAATATGAACAGCCTATGCAATATAGTGCATATATATAGCAAAATGCTCCTCTTAATATTTATTTTTTTCTAGTTTACTAATGAGCTTATGGACACTGAATGGTTATTCTGAAGTAAATGTATTGTTACGTGGCATTGCTTACAAGCTTTACATGTTTTCCGCAGTTTGAAACACTGAATGAGCGATTACATGAGACATTTC